>NC_062579.1:10011000-10313250 GCF_022837055.1 Prionailurus viverrinus | reverse complement strand
CACTCATTCCCTACTGGAACCCCACCAAGACAATAAAAAGAAGTTTTGGAAGTCACAGACGCACGCACAAGAACAAGTGATACAAATAAAATTTGTAAGCTGGAAGGCCAACAGATGACTTAGCAAATCCAAGAAAAATAAATGTGGGCATTCCACGGCTGCATGGTGGGGTCCTTCCATAAGGTGACCCAAACACCCCTCTGTTCAAGGGATTCTGCATCTGTAAACTGAGTCAGTCCAGAATGGACTGAGAGGCTGGGACTAAAGCTCCATTTTGATGGTTCTTCAGATTTCTGTTCACTAGGGCTGGTACGTTTCCACTCCTACAAATCAAGTACAGAAAACTGAAATGCAAGCTAAGCATAGGCACAAAACAAGAAGCAACCTGATTTTACAAAGAAGAATCCCTGAAAGACTCAAACTGGCAGCACCAGATTCCTGCGTAGGTGCAAGTGAAGTGAGGAGGAGGACCGCCTATGTAAGTGCTGGTTCCAAGCCTGCTTCGCAAACAGTTAGCTCCCTACAGCATTCCAGCTACCAGGCCACAACCTTAAGATTTATTTCTTGCAAAGGGACAACATAAGGCCTCTTGACTAGCAGTACAAAGACCCAGTTGAGGACAAGATACTGGACTGGAACTAGGGAGAATAAATGAATGAATATCCAGGATACAGAGACCCAGAGCCCTCTCTCTCCAATGAACCAAGTCTTTCCCTCCATGTAGGAGACCAGAAAAAGTCTCTTCTCTGGAAACTCCAATCAGATTAAACAGAAAGAGCCAATGATACTGCCTTAGGAGGCTCCCCAACTATGCAGCCCAACCAGACTGAAGACTGAAGCTCAAAGTTGACAAGCCTCACAACATGCTATGTGTTTCCAGTGAGCATTTTCATCCTCCTCCTAAATATAAGCAAAGGACCATCAGATACTGAAGGAAAGCATCTAATGAGAAATAGCTAATAAAACAGAAAAGCAAGTATTCAGGAAGAAGAAAACTACTACCATTAATAAAAGATATTACAATAATGAAATGAAAATAGGATACCTTTATTTTTTTTTAACATTTATTTTTGAGAGACAGAGTGAAAGCAGAGGAGGGGCAGAGAGAGAGGCACAGAATCCAAAGCAGGCTCCAGGCTCTGAGCTGTTGGCACAGAGCCCGGTGCAGGGCTTGAACCCACGAACCCCACGAACTGTGAGATCATAACCAGAGTAAAGTCGGACGCTTAACCAAGTGAGCCAGCCAGGTGCCCCAAGAATAGGATACCTTTAAAGAGACAGAGTACAAAAACTGAACTCTTGTTATTAAACAACAGACTGAATATTTAAAATTAAGTAAGTTTCCAGAAATGGACAAAGAGACAAAAATAAATAAGAACAGAAAGAAAACAGATGAGAAAATATGAGAAAATTAGAGGACCAAGCTAAGAGTTCCAATGTCTGAAAAATACCAGCAAGCGAGAAGAGAGAAAACGGACAGGGGAGTGGGATGAAAACACATGGAGGAAATGTGCAACAATAACAAAAACCAAGAAAACTCCCAGAACTGAAGAATATGGGTTTCCAAATCAAAAGGGCTTACCGAGTACAGAGAACAAGTAGACAAAAATCATCTACACTTTCAAAGCAAAGTAAGAGGAAAGAAAAACAGCAAATAAAACACAAAACAAAAACAGGGTCACATATAAAGATTCATAAAACAGAGTGAAGTCTGACATTTAAAAAAATTATTTTTTATTACATGGTAAAAGTGACTTTTTTAGTGTACAGTTCTATAAATTTCAACACATGTATGTATTAGTGTAACTACCACCACAAACAGGGTACGTTACAGTTCCAACCAGAAAGCTCCCTGGTACTACTCCCTTATCTATAAACCCTCACCTTCATGCACAACCCCTGGCAACTACCAGTCTGTTTCCCAGCACCTATGGTTTTGTCTTTTCAAGAATGTCAAATACAAGGGAACAAGCAGTGTATAACCTTGACACTGGCTTGTCTCACTCAGCATAATGTCTGAGCTTCACCCAACTTGTGGTGTGTGTCACTACTTTTTAATGCTGAGTACTACTTCGTTGTATGAATGTACCACTCTTGATGCATTCATCCTTTGAAGTACATCTGGGCTGTTTCCAGGTTTGGGCCATCACATAAAACTGTTATGAACATTTGTGTACAGATTTTTGAGTGAACACAAGTTTTCAGTTCATTAAGGTGGATACCCAAGAGTAGAACTATTGGGTCACATGGTCGGTGTATATAAAACTTCATAAGAAACCTCCAAGGGTGCCTGGGTGGCTCAGTCGGTTAAGCATCTAACTTGGTTATGATCTCGCGGTTCGTGGTTCGTGAGCTCGAGCCCTATATCAGGCTCTGCACTGACAGCTCAGAGTCTGGAGCTTGCTTTGAATTCTGTGTCTCCCTCTCTCTCTGCCCTTCCCCCACTTGTTCGCTCACTCTCTCTCAAAAATAAAAAAACATAAAAAAAAGAAAAGAAAAACTGCCAAATGATTTTTCAGAGTACGGTACCATTTTGCATTCCCACCAGTGCATGAGAGTCCCAGTTGCCAGCACTTGGTATTGTCATGATTTTCTGTTTTAGCGATTCTAATATGTGTGTAGTGGTATGTGATCATGGTTTCAATTAGCGTTTCCCTACAGATAATGACACTGAGTATCTTCTCATATGTTTATCTGCTACCCTTATATCCTCTTTGGTGAAGTGTCTGTTCAAGTCCTTTGCCCATTTTTAAGTTGAGTTTTTGTAGTTTTGAGAGCTGTTATTGAGTTTGGAGTTCTTTAGATAATCTGGATACTATCAACTCCTTTGTCAAGCATGTGGATTGCAAATATTTTATCCCAGTCTGTAGCTTGTCTCTTAACTCTCCTGACAGTCTTTAAGACAGAGCACAAGTTTTTAATTTTGATGAAGTACAATTTATTAATATTTTTCTGTTCTAGATTATGTTTTTGGCATCATTTCTAATACCAGGTCATGAAGATTTTTCTCTATGTTTTCTTCCAAAAAATTTTATGTCTTTATGTTTTATGTTTCCATCCATAACCCACTTCATGTTCATCTTTGTAGAAGAACTGAAGTTTTGATCAAGGTTCGTTTTTTTCCCCAAAGGGAAAGGACCCATTGTTAGAAGACAATTGTTGAAAAAACTATCCCCTTTCTTAATGAATTGATTTTGCACCTTTGTCAAAGATTGAATGGCTATATTCATGTAGTCTACTTTATGACCCTCTAACCTGCTCCACTGATCTATGTATCAATCCCTCCACCAAGGCCATACTGTCTTGATTACCAAAGCCTGATACTAAAGTGATTCCTGGGGCATATGTGTGGCTCAGTCAGTTAAACATCCAACTTCAGCTCAGGTCATGATCTCATGGTTTGTGGGATCGAGCTCTATGTTGGGCTCTGCACTGACAGCAGAAAGCCCGCTTCAGATCCTCTGTCTCCCTCTCTCTCTCTCTCTCTCCCAAAAATACAAAAACATTAACAACAAGTGATTCGTCCAACTTTGCTCTTCTTTTCCAACTTTGTTTCAGCTATTCCAGTTTCTTGCTCCTTACATACAAAGTATAGGATTAGCTGATCTACACCTACAAAAAGTCCTGCTGACATTTTGATTGGCATTGTAGTGAATCTATAGATCACTTTGGAGAAAAATGACAGCACTACTCTGTTAAGTCTTCCAATCCACAAAAAGCAAATGTGTCTCTCCATTTATTTAGGTCTTGGCACTTTATAGTTTCCAGTATTCAGATCCTATGTGTTTTTGATGAATTTGTACCTAAGTATTTCCTTTAGAGGAGGGGGGGGGCAAGATATTGTGAATGGTAGGGTTTTTCACATTTCTGTTGCCAATTACTTATTGCTTATGTATAAGAATATGATTGGTTTGTGTATGCTGACCTCGCATTCTGTAACTTAAGAAACTCAATGAGACAATGAAAATTTAAAAACCAATTCAGTTTGCAATAGTGTCACAAAATATTGGGAATAAATTTCACAAAACACATGTAATACCTGTACACTCAGAACTGCTAAGAAAAGTTTACAAGACGTAAATAATTAGAAAGATGTACTCTACCAGCAGATTGGCAGACTCAACACTGGATTTTGATCCTCCTTAAACTGATCTATATATTCAAACAAGTCTAATCATAATCCTAGCAGGCTATTTTGTAGCAAATGACACACTGATTCTAAAACTTATATGAAACAAAGGGTCCAGAATATCCACAGGAATCTTGAAAAAGAACAGGCTAAAAAAATACATGCTACCTGATTTTCTTACTCTAAAGCAACAGTGATCAAGATTGTGTGGTACTAGTATAAAGAATCAACAAATAGATTAATGCAACAGAATAAGAACCTAGAAATAAATCTATATTTATATGGTCATTAGACTTTTAACAAGGGAACCAAAGTAATCCACGGAGGAAAAGAAATGCTTTTCAACAAATGGTGCTAGATTAGATACTGACATGGGGAAAAATAAGCCTTGACCCTAATCTCAAACTATACACAAAACGTAATTCAAGGTATATAATAGACATTGGTGCAACCGCTAGGGAAAACACTATGAAAGTTTATCAAAAAATGCCAAAACTACCAGGAGTGACATCAGCATCATGGCTGTAAAAGACATGTCCCCCTTGCAACAACAATTTGGCACTCATTCATGGCAAAGTGTCTTTGTGGGAACTGTGGGACGCAGCACCGTACACTAAGAGATCCAGGAGGAGTCTCACCCAGCCACGCATTGGGTAATAGGCACACATGTTTGTCTGCTTGGTCCCAGCTCTGGACCCTGAGCTGGCCCATGAGCCAGCTCTAACCCCTCTTAGCCAGTCTGGGAGTCTCTGGAAAACTGTTTTAGACAATCATCCACAGATGACAGAGCCTTTGTAGAAGTTTAATTTTCCAGCAGGTAAGTTCTAGAACAATGCTAGAGGAAAAAAAGAGTTTGGATGCACTGGAGAGAAGGAACTGTTAGATTTTACTCACATCACCCTCCTCCATAAGGCAGCACAGTTTGGGGCCAAGAGAGATCTTCTCAGCCCATGATTTCTCCCTTGGGGGAAATAGGTGTGTGAGTACACACCCAGTTTCCCCAGCTATGTGGAACACTGCCAAAGAGGCTCAATTCTCTCTTGCCCCATTCAGAGTACTGAATTGTGAACAACATGACTGAGAGATGGAAAGTAGCTGGGAGAATGGCAGATAGGACCCTCAAAAGGCACTAAAGGAAACATGGATCCTACAAAATGTGTTGTGGGACTCCATCAAGAAGCCCACCCATGAGTCTCTGGGGATCCTCCAACTGCCCATATGGTACTTCCCAGCACACCTCTAGCCTTACTGACACACATACCCCTATCCTATAGCCAGACCCCTGTTCACACTCCCTAGGCAGCAAACTCTGGCAGGTGGCTAGCGAGCACATACAGAAAGGCTGTGCTGGCCCAAATCTGTGGGTCAGGGAGAGACCACAAAATTGAGCTTTAGCGCCACCTTTGAGAAAACAAAAGAGAGGCTGCTAGCACTTGACCTGGTGTTTTGTAGGATCAGGAGGAGACGGCATACAAGCTTAATAATTCTGCCATAAGAGGGAGCAAGAAATGTCAGGCAGATACATCCATAAAGGTCTAAGAAAGCCTCAGAATCCCTAGCAGGACTGATGAAACATATTTCTTTCCTGAAGGCAGTTTATAAAGACTGGAAGAAGGGACTGCTACTTCAAATATGAATACAGCAATGCAAAATTTCAAGGAACATGAAAAATCGAGGAAACCTGACACCACCAAAATATTGCAGCAATTTCCAGTAACCAATCCCAAAGACATGGAGATGTGTGGTTTACCTGATAAAGAATTTAAAATAGCTGTTTTAAGAAAACTCAGTGAGCTACAAGGAAACACAAAAAGACAAAATCAGGAAAACTACATTATACAAACAAAAGGAGAAGTTTAACAAAGAGAAATCATAAAAAAAGAACCAAACAGGAATTCTGGAGCTGAAGAATGAATGAAATGAAAATTGCAATAGAGAGTAAAAACATCAGAATGGATCAAACAGAAAAAAGAATCTATGAGACTGAAGACAGAAACTTTAAAATTGTACAGTCAGAAGAGGAAAAAAAAAAGAATCAACAAGAGTGAAGACAACAAACATTATAGGGTACCATCAAAAGAAATAACTTATGATTTGCTAGACTTCCAGAAGTTGAAAAGAGATGGGGACAGAAAGCTTACTTAAATAAATAAAGGCTGAGAACTTCCCCAAACTGGGGAGAGATATGGATCCCAGTTCACAAAGCTCATAGATCACCAGACTCAAAGAGATCCTCTTCAAGACTCATTATGATAAAACTATCAAATATCAAAGAAAGACCATCTTAAGAAGTCTGTAACTTACAAGTGAACCCACAAAAGGCTATCTCAGCAAGCACCTTACAGACAGGCCAGGCCAGAGTGGGATGAAAAGGTGCTGAAAGGAAAAAAAACTGCCAACCAAGAATACTCTATTTGGCAAAGTAATCCTTCAGAAATGAAGAAGAATTCAACATTTTCCCAGAAAAACAAAAGCTGAATGTGTTCATCAACACTAGACCAGTGTTGCCAAGAAAGGTAGAAAGGAGTCCTTCAAGCTGAAACGAAAGAATGCTAATCAGCAACATGAAAACATAAAAAAATTAAACATACTGGTAAAGATAAGAATAAAACTGGTAAGATTCAGAATCTTCTAATGCTGTAATATGAAGGGGTTAACCACTTAACTCTATTACAAGGTAAAAGGACAAAAGAATTAAAAATATCTGTAGCTACTTACAAATCAATGTGATACATCATACATTAACAAGAGGAAGGATAAAAACCATATGATTTTCTCAATAGATGCAAAAAACAGATTTGACAAAGGACAACATCCATTCATGATAAAAACTCCCAACAAAGTGGGTTTAGAGGGAACATACCTCAAAATAATAAAGGCGATATATGAAAAACCCACAGCTAACATCATACACAATGGTGACAAACTGAAAGCATTACCTCTAAGATCAGGAACAAGACAAGGATGTCTACTCTAGCCACTTTTATTCAACATAGTACTGGAAGTCTTAGCTGCATCACTCAGACAAAAAGAAATAAAAGGCATCCAAAGTGGTAAAAATGAAGCAAAACCGCCACTATTTGCAGATAAGTATACTATACATAGAAGACCCTAAAGACAACACCAAAAAAATGTTAGAATAAATGAATTCAGCAAAGTTTCAGAATACAAAATTGATATACAGAAATCTCTTGCATTTCTAAATATTAACAATGAGGTAGCAGAAAGAAAAATTAAGAAAACAACCCCAGTGACATTTGCATAAGAATAAAATACCTAGGAATGAAATTAGCCAAAGAGGTGAAAAACCTATACTCTGAAAACTATAAGACACTGATGAAAGAAATTGAAGATGACAAAAATAAATGGAGGGATATTCCATGCTCATGGATTGGGTGAACAAATATTGCTAAAATGTCCAAACTACCCAAAGCAATCTACAGATTCAATGCAATCTCTATCAAAATACCAACAGCATTAAAAAAAAATTTTTTTTTAACATTTATTTATTTTTGAGAGAGAGAGACAGCGTGAGCAGGGGAGGGGCAAAGAAAGAGGAAGACACAGAATTTGAAGCAGGTTCCAGGCTTTGAGCTGTCAGTACACAGCCTGATGCGGGGTTCAAATTCACAAACCGCGAGATTATGACCTGAGCTGAAGCTGGACGCTTAACTGACTAAGCCACCCAGGCGGCCCCCAACAGCATTTTTCAAAGAACTAGAACAAATAATCCAAAATTCATATGGAATCACAGAAGATCTTGAATAACAAAAGCAAACTTGAGAAAGAAGAACAAAGCCGGGGGTATCACAATCCCAGATTTCAAGATACACTACAAAACTGTAGTAATCAAAACAGTATGGTACAGGCACAAAAGCAGACACATAGATCAATGACCAGAATAGAGAGCCCCGAAATAAACGCATGCTTATACAGTCAATTAATTTATGACAAAGGAGGCAAGAATATCCACTGGGAAAACGTCTCTTCAATAAATGGTGTTGGGAAAACGGGACAGCTACATGCCAAAGAATGAAACTGGACCACTTTCTTACACTATACACAAAAATAAATTAAAAATGTACTAAGACCTCAATGTGGGACCTGAAACCATAAAATTCCTCAAAGAAAACATAGGCAGTAATCTCTTGGATATTAGCCTTAGCAACATTTATGGATATATCTCTGCAGACAAGGGAAACAAAAGCAAAAATAAACTATTAGGACTATATCAAAATAAAAAGTTTTTGCACAGCAAAGAAAACCATCAACAAGACAAAAAGGCAACCTACTGAGTAAGAGAGGATATTTGCAAATGATTTATCTGATGAGGGGTTAATATTCAAAATATATAAAGAACTTATACAACTCAATGCCAAACAAAACAAAATCCAATCCAATTAAAACAATGGACAGAGGACCTAAATAGACATTTTTTTAAAAAAGACATACAAATGACCATCAGACACATTAAAAGATGTTCAACACCACTAATCATCTGAGAAAAGCAAATCAAAACCACAATGAGATATCACCTTATACCTGTCAGAATGGCTACAATCAAAAAGAAAAAACAAGTGTTGCCGAAGACGTGAAGAAAAAGGAATGCTCACGCACTGTGAGAATGTAAACTGGTGCAGCCACTATGCAAAACAATATGAAGGTTCCTCAAAAAATGTAAAATTGTAAGTCAGAGAGAGACAAATACAGTTATGATTTTACTCTTATGTGGAACTTAAGAAATAAAATAGATGAGTATAGGGGAAGGGAAGAAAAATAAAGTAAGACAAAAACAGAAAGGCAAACCATAAGAGACTCTTAAATATAGAGAACTGAGGGTTGCTAGAGGGGAAATGGGTGGAGGGATGGGCTAAATGGGTGATGGGCCTTAAGGAGGGCACTTGTTGGGATGAGCACTGGGGGCTGTATGTAAGTGATGAAGCACTGGGTTCTACTCCTGAAACCAATATGACACTGTATGTTAACTAACTTGAATTTAAAATAAATGAATTAGGGGTGCCTGGGTGGCTCAGTCGGTTGAGCGACCAACTTCAGCTCAGGTCATGACCTCATGGTTTTTGAGTTCGAGCCCCGCGTCAGGTTCTGTGCTGACAGCTCAGAGCCTGGAGCCTGCTTCGGATTCTGTGTCTCCCTCTCTCTCTGCCCCTCCCCCACTTGTGCTCTGTCTCTATCTCAGAAATAAATAAACATTAATTAATTAATTAATTAAAATGAATGAATAAGAAATAGAACTACCATACAATCCAGTAATTCCAACATTCAATATTTACCCAAAGTAAATAAAAAACACTAATTTGAAAAGTTATATATGCACCCCTAAGTTTACTGCAGCATTATTTACAATAGCCAAGATATAGAAGCAACTCAAATGTCCATTGACAGATGAATGGATAAAGATGTAAGATACACACACACATACACACACACACACACACACACACACACACACACACACACAGAGGAATATTACACAGTCATAAAAAATGAATGAAATCCTGCCATTTGCAACATGGATGGACCTAGAGGGTATAATGCTAAGTGAAATAAGTCAGATAGAGAATGACAAATACCATATGATACTACTTATATGTGAAATCTAAAAAATAAAACAAATGAACAAACGAAAAAACAGATCCTTAAATACACAGAATAAACTGGTGGTTGCCAGAGAGGAGGTGAGTAGAAGGATGGGCAAAATAGGTGAAATGGGTTAAGAGGTACAAAATTCCAGTTATAAAATAAATAAGTCATGGAGATGAAAAGTACAGCACAGGCAATAGAGTCAATAATACTACAATAGCACTGTATGGGGCCAGATGGTGACTACACTTGTGGTGGTGAGTGCTGAGTAATATATAGAATTGTAAAATCACTATGCTATACACCTGAAACTAATATAACATTGTATGTCAGTTATACTTCAACTGCGCCTGGGTGGCTCAGTCAGTTGGGCGACCAACTTTGGCTCAGGTCATGATCTCGCAGTCTGTGAGTTCGCGCCCCACATCGGGCTCTGTGCTGACAGCTCAGAGCCTGGAGCCTGTTTCAGATTCTGTGTCTCCGTCTCTCTCTGACCCTCCCCCGTTCATGCTCTCTCTCTGTCTCAAAAATAAATCGACATTTAAAAAAAAATTAAAAAATAAAAAAAAAAAAAGCAAATCAGTATCTTATGTAGAAGCAGAGTGCCAAAGGTGCTGGAGATTTGGTGTTACTCCTCCTCTGCTTTGTCCTGTGGTAACTAAGTGACCGGGGGCCAGTCACACAGATTTCAAGGGCCTTTCTATGCCCATCTGTCAAAGGAGGGTGTCCAGGCTCCCTTAAAGCTCTGAAATTCTGATTTAGAATGCTAAAAATCAGGACCTAAGACATTAATAGCCACAACTTTAGAGAGACTAGCATCCAGTTAATACTTTAAGAAAATAAAGTGAGATAGTAACTTTTAACAGGAACCACAGGAAGAGTATCTCTATAATTAAGGCAATAAAAAAACTTTTTTTACAAAAATGCTACAGCTACAATAATTTGCTAATGGATACACAATATAAAAAGAAGTTGTGACATCAAAAATGCAAATGGGGAGAGTAAAAGGGTGGAGTCTTTATATGCAAAGTTAAGTTGTTATCAGCATAAAACAGACTGTTATAGCTGTGAGACATTTTATATAAGCCTCACAGTCATTGCAAAGCGAAAACTTATAGTAAATTCACAAAGATAAATAGAAGACAATCCAAGCATACCAATGGAGAAAAATCATCAATTCACAAAAGAAGGCAGTAAGTGAGGAAAAAGGAACTAGGAAACAGCCAGAAAAAAAATAAGATGGCATTAGTAAGTCCTTACCTATCAATAATTACTTTTAATGTAAATGAATTAAATCCTCCAATCAAAAGGTATAAAGTAGCTAAAAAACAAACCCAACTATATGTTATCTACAAGGGACTCACTTCAGCTTTATGGTCACACACAAGGCTCAAAGTGAAGGGATGAGAAAGGGTAATTCATGCAAATGAAAAACCCAGAGAGCAGGGTGGCTATACTTAAAATCAGACAAAACAGACTTTAAACCAAAAACCATAACAAGAGGCAAAGAAGGTCATTATTTAATGTTTAGGGGTTAATTCATCAAGAAAATATAACAATCGTAAATACATATGTACCCAACATCAGAGCACCTAAATATATTAAGCAAATAACAGATCTGAAGGGAGAAATCGATGCATATATCATCCAGACAGAAAATCAGTAAGGAAACGTTGAACTTGAGCTATACTTTAGACCAAATGGACCTAACAGACATATAAAGAACATTCTATCCAGCAGCAGCAGCAGCAGCAGAATACATATTCTTTTCAAGTGCCACTCTCCAGGATAGATCATGATAGGTCACAAAACAAGTCCTAGAAAACTTAAAAAGATTGAAATCATACCAAGTATTGTTTCTGATCACAATGTTATGAAACTAGAAATCAATTAACAGGAAGAAAGCTGGAAAATTCATAAATATGTGGAAATTAACACTCCTGAATAACCAATAAGTCAAAAAAGAAATCAAAAGTTATCTTGAAACAAATGAAAATGGAAATACAACATACGAAAAGAAATGACCAACAGATACATAAAAAGATGCCCAACATCAGCAATCACCAAGGAAATGTAAATCAAAACCACAATAGGAGATCCCCTCACACCTGTCAAAATGACTATTATCAAAAAGGTAAGAGATAAGTGTTGGCAAAAATGTGGAGAAAAGGGAATCCTTGTGCACTGTTGGCAGGACTGTAAATTGGCCACCATGGAAAAAACAGTATGGAGGTTCCTCAATATTAAAAGAACCATCATCTGATCCACCAATCCCACTTCTGGGTATCCAAATGAAAAAAAAAAAAAAAATCAGGATTTCTAAGGGGTATCTGCATGTTCACCACAGCGTTATTTACAATAGGCAAGATATGGGAACGTTAGGGTCTGTCTACAAATGAATGGATAAAGATGCAGTACATACATACAGTGGAGTCTTACTCAGCCATAAGAAAGAAGGAAACCCTACCCTTTGTGACAGAGATGGACCCTGTGGGCACTACACCAGGGGAAATAAGTCAGACAGAGAAAGGTAAATATTGTATGATATCACCTGTGTGTGGAATGTAAAAGCCAAATGCATAGAAACAGAAAATAGAATGGCAGTTGCCAGGGACTTGGGGGAAATGGAGAGATGTTGATCAAGGGTGCAAACTTCCAATTGTAAGATGAGTAAGTTCTAGGGATCTAATGTACACACGATGATTACAATTAACACTACTGTATTACATACCTGAAAGTTGCCAGGAGAGTAAATCTTAAATGTTCTCACCACAGAAAAGAACTAATAATTATGTGAGGTGATAAAGGCATTAATTAACGATACCATGATAATCATATTTCAATATGTCAATGCATCAAATCAACATGTTGTATACCTTAAAACTACACAGTGGTATATGTCAATTATATCTCAATAAAGCTGAAAAAAAAACAGAACTACCATATGATCCAGCTTCTGGGTATATATCCAAAGGAGTTAAAATCAGTACCTTGAAGACACATCTGTACTCTCATGCTCACGGTAGCATTATTCACGGTAGCCAAGACATGGAAGGAACCTAAATGTCTACCAATGGACAAATGGATAAAGAAAATGTATATATGTACAATGGAATATTACTGAGCCTTAAAAAAGAAAGAAATTCAGCCGTTTGCAACAACATAGATAAACCCGCAGGACATTATGGTAAGGGAAATAAGCCAGACACAGAAGGGCAAATGCTAACTGACACCATTCATATGAGCAATCTATAATAGTCAGACTCCGAAAAGGAGAGTGCAGAATGGTGGTGGTCAGGGACTGGGGGAAATGCAGAGACACTATTCAAAGGGTACAAAGTTTTAGTCATACAGGATGAGTAAAGCCTAGAGATCTATACAGCATAGTGCCTACAATTAATTATACTGTAGTGTATAATTAAAAATTTGCTAAGAGGGTAGATCTTATGTTAAACATTCTTATCACATACACAAAATAATAAGAGAGAAAGAGAGAGAGAGGAGGGAACTTGTAGAGGTGATGGATAGTTTTATGGCATAAATTGTAGTGATGGGTCCATGGATATATAATTATCTCCAAACTGTATGTATCATGTTGCATACACTAAATATTCACAGCTTTTTGTGTGTCAATCATACCTCAGTAGTTTAAATAATTATCTTAAGACCTAAAAGTAAAAACTAAAACAATAAAGCCTTTAAAGAGAAAACATAAGAGACTAGATTCATTGTTTAGATGTAGGCAGTTTCCTTATATGGGAAAAAAAAACCAAAAAATGATAAATTAGACTTTATGGAAATTAAAAACTTCTGTTCATGAAAAGATACAGTTAAGAAAATGAATAAGCAAAACAAAGACTGCAAGATAACATTTATAAAACAGGTATCTGACAAAGGACTAGTAGTAACCAAGATAATATAAAAAGCATCTGCCTAGGGGCACCTGGGTGGCTCAGTCGGTTGAGTGTCCAACTGTGGCTCAGGTCATAATCTCGCAATTTGTGAGTTCGAGGCCTGCTTCGGATCATCTGTCTCCCTCTCTCTCTGCCCCTCCCCCACTTCTTCTCTCCCTCTCTCTCTCTCAAAAATAAACATTAAAAAAAATCTACCTACAACTCCACAAAAACAATTTTTAAAATGGGCAAATACAGTACAACCTTGGGTTGCAAGTAACTTGTTCTGCGAGTATTCCTCAAAACGAGCAAACATTTCTAATAAATTTTAACTTGATAAATGAGCGATGTCTTGCAATACAACTAGTATGTGACGCCCAATGTCACATGATCAGAACTGAGCCAATGGTTCTTCTCTCTCTGGCTAGCTTGGTGTGGATTGTGGATGATCATCTCCCATGCTTGGATGCTCAGATGTTCTGTCTTAGGCCACGATGTTCGGCAGAAATCAGTGATTTTTCAGAACGCTGGAAGGAGCCCACAACTGGCACTAGTGTATTTTTTGTCGCTTCAAAGCACCTATGGACGGTCCTTTGCTTTTCCAGACAAGAGTAAGCTTAGGAATGCTCTGCTTCATTCTAGGTCAGGCTGCCTGCAGATACAGACCCTTTCCTCTGCTGCCTTCCTGTCAATTACATTAACTACAGTCTATGACAAGAGTTTATTAATACTGTACTGTAGTCAACATCTGTTAGTAATAGTAAAAGTCGTCCTACTCAATAACCCTCCTCTCTCTGGTCTCCCTCACACCAGCCATGAAGGTTTTCAAAGGTAAGTGAAGGTTAACTTCTTTATTTTTCTTTATATTTTGTATTTTATTTATTATTTTGTATTATATTACAGTATTGCAATCATTTTTATATGAATATTTTTGTGTTGTGGAATAAATCATCTGAGTTTTCATTATTTCTTATGGGGAAATGTGCTCTGATATATAAGTGCTTTGGATCACAAGCATGTTTCCAGAACGAATTATGCTCACAAACCAAGGTTTTACTGTATTTTGAAGACACTTTATAAAATAAAATACATGAAAGATAAATAATTGCAATAAAAAAGTGCTCGGCAAAATTATGCATCAAGGAGACACAAAATAAAAACTACATAACCACAGGATCAACTAAAATTAAAAGAACAACACTGGGGCACCTGGGTGGCTCAGTTTGTTGAGAGTCCAACTCTGGATTTGAGCTCAGGTCATGATCCCAGGGTTGTGGGATCAAGCCCCGCATTGGGCTCAGCACTGAGTATTGAGCCTACTTAAGATTCTCTCTCCCTCTCTCCCTCTGCCCCCTTCCCCACTCGTGCTCGCTCGCTCTCTAAAAAGAAAAAGACCGCCACCAAATGTCAGAAAGGATGTGGAACAACGGGAACTCTCATGCTCTACATGGGACGAGTACAAAATGCTTAAATCACTTTGGGAAAAGCTCCATTAGTTTCTAATAAAACTAATCACATACACGTACCACATTACCTACTAATCCAAATCTTGGGGATTTCCTCAAGAGAAATGAGAATATATTTCCACACAAAGACTTACTCCAGAGTGTCATTTTCTTCAAAATAGCCAAAAACTGGAAACAGCTCAGGTGTCCATTAATAGGATAACTCATTAATAACTGATAACCAAATTGTGACACCATCACTGAATGGAATACTATCCATCAGTAAAAAGGAAAGGACAAGCAATATAAATCAATCTCAAAAATGTAATACTAAGTGAAATAAGCTTTACACAAAAGTACACATTGGAGGACACCATTTATATAAAGTTACAGAATAAGCAACACTATGGCATCACAAAGTAAGAACTGTGTGAGTGGCAGGAATTGACTGGGAAGGAGCATGAGGCAGCCCCCTGGGGTAATGATAATGTTCTAAATCTCGATAGGGGTTTGGGTTCCGTAAGTATATGCATTTGTAAAAAACTGAGCAAATACACATTTAAGATTCCCGCATTCATTTCATGGAAAACTTACATCATCAGAAAAACCTGTAAAAATACTGAATTCTAGTTAGTGATATGCATGTTGCAAGCTAGGGGATGCAAACAGATGTCTGCAACGTACTTAAAAATACGTTAAAAACAGTGGCATCTGGGTGGCTCAGTCAGTTAGGTGTCTGGCTCTTGATCGGCTCAGGTCATGATCTCATGGTTTGTGAGATTGAGCCCCACGTGGGGCTATGCAGAACCTCCCTCTCTCCCTCTTTCTCTGCCCCTCCCCTCCTCGTGCTCGCTCTCTCTCAAAATAAATAAACATTTAAAAAATGTTAGACATAAGATAGACTGAGGGACAGAGGCATAGATACATGATAAAACAAGTATGCTAAAATGTTAAAAAGAGGTGGCTATGAAAGTATTTACCATAGGATTCTTCCAACTTTCCTGTAAGCTTGAAAATGTTCATAATAAAATACTGGGGCAAAGGGAAGAATAATACAACAGAAATCAAAGAAGGAAGAAATAGCAGAGAATGCTAAGGAAGAAACACCAGGAAGGGAAGGAATAGAAAGAACATGAGAAAAGTATTAAACCCCAAAACCAGTGAGAAAAGCAACGCCAGAGAAGGCAATAGTCCATTGTGTAGAATTCTTCTGAAAATTCAAGTAGTACTGAAACAGCCCATTGGATTTGGTCATAGGAGGGGTGTGAATGGAGGAGAGTGAAGCCACACTGAAGCGGAGAGAGAGAAAGCTGTTGGTGAGGAAGTAGAGTAAGAAGAAACCTAGCTGGGAAGGAGACCAGGGAGCTGGGGCTGCAGCTGGAGAAGGATGCGAGAAGACCAAGGACAATACTGGTGCGTGTGGATGTGGATGGCAACGACGCAGTAGAGAATCAGGGCACGTAGGAGGTAGAACCGTGTCCCCCAAAACGATATGCTTCAGTCCTAACCCCCAGCACCTGTAAATGTGACCTTATAGGACCTTTGTGGATGTGATTTAATTAAAATGAGGTTATGCTAAATTAGAGAAGGCCCTAATTCAAGGACTGGTGTCCCTATAAGAAGAGGACACAGTAAGAGGAGGAATTTGGACACAGATCCAGAGACAACGCCATGTGGCAGTGGAAACAGATATTGGAGTGATACATCTAGAAGCCAAGGAATGCCCAGGATTGCCAGCAACTACCAGAAGCTGGGAAGCAAGAAGGATTCTCCCCTAGAGCCTGCTGATAGAGCATGGCCCTGCTGACACCTGGACTTCAGACTTTGAGCCTCCAGAGTTGTGAGAAGTGATTTCTGTGACTTTAAGCCACCGAGTTTGTAGTACTTCGTTACCATGGTGCTGGGAAACTAACACAGGAGAGATGAAGGGAAAAGAGCAAGCGGTGATAAGGACAGGGATCATGTCCTTGAGAAGGTGCCATGGAACCACTTCCAAAGTGCTCAGGGGAGGGGTTGGGCCTTTGATAGTTATCAGGGCCACCCTCTTCGGCCTAAAGAAGTATAGAATCATTCAGGGAGGATCTAAACGATCAAGGGTTTATCCAGAAGCTTTGGACAAAGAAGAATGCTTCAGACAGCCTTTGTAATAGATTTTCTGTCCGTTTAACGAACACACGATATGCAGCCTGCAACATTCAAGTGACTAGTCTTCCTCTAAACATACGAGAATCAACCCATGAAACTTAAGTGCAGCAATTCTCTGCCTTCCAAAAGAAGTTTGAGAACAAAGATGAAAGTCTTACCAACAGGAACAGAAGCCAGTGCGCGGCCAAGGGGCAAAACAAAACCACTACACAGAAAGCTTGGTGATCCACATTCGGGAAGCCCCTTACCTTGAGCTGCTGCTGGAGTTCACTGTTCAACCGGGCCAGCACCGCGTTTGCCTCTTTATTTTTGCGGATAGCAGTTTGAATAGCCTTCTTCTGTTTGGAAGACTGTCTATAAAAAAGCACAAACAGTTCAGTGAACTAGAACCCAGAGGTCCAGACCCTTGTGGGTCCAAACACTCGGATTCATGGGAAGTGCTAAATGAACAAGGGACCAATGTCACAGGGTTCCAAAAATAAAATCATACATTCACAGACAGGCAGCAGGCAGGTGCACACCAAATGAAACAAATTTGTCGGGATCAATTATTTACACCTGAAGTAATTCCCATTTTATAACTTGAAGAAAAGCTGTGAATTGGACCTTTTCAAACCTCGCATTCCATTTATTCCCAGACAATTTAATAAGTATTTCTTCCTGACAAACCACATTAACTAGAATGCCCTTTTTGTGTAAGCATTAATGGCATTTAAAAGACCTGCAGGTGGCCCCTGTGGACAAGTCTGAAGGAAATGAATAGAAGAACATTCTCTTTAGCAAAAATCCTACATTAACTTAGCCAGCCTGTATAACTCTCCTTCATTTCTTCATTGTTAGGCATAAACGCTTGAGTGTATGAGTATGCTCACATGTGTGCGTTCACCAGCACACATCTGTGGCACTGAGGAAAACAGAAATGTTTTAATACCAGTATCCCCAAATTAAGTCAATAGTAAATTCACAGAGCAGGTATAACTAGGGTGACCATATGTTCCACTTTGCCCATTACAGTCTCTGCTTACACTGCTTGCCTGGCCCTAATTATTCTCAGAACCCTCTTTCTCTTTCAAAGCTGTCTACAGTTGGGATGATAAATCAACGTGACTGCATAACCTATAGCCCTATATCCCACCGCAAAAAATACTGAATTCTCAGAGGAAAAAAAAAAACCCAGACATATTTGTGATCAGTGAGAGGTGGGTTCTAGGTGAGAGCAACTCAGCCAGAGTTGCTGGCTGTGGAGACAGCGACCACTGTGGAGATCTGATTAATATTCGCTGAGAATGTACACTATGGTACCCACTCTGCTACCATCTGCAGAAGGCATACTCCCTTCCCCAACAAGTTTAAAGATGAATTTTTTTCCATCCATAAACAGGCATGGAAGAGGCTTTAAAATCTACGTTTAGAAAGATAAGGATTGACCTTCCGGTTTCAGGACAACATAGAGTAGACACACTTCTCTCTACCCACCAAGTACAGTTAAAATCCTGGACATGATATATAAAACAAACATAAGATTACTTGAAAAAGGGGCACCTGGGTGGCTCAGTCAGTTAACCGTCTGACTCTCGATTTTGGCTCAGGTCATGATCTCACAGTTGTGAGAATGAACCCCACGTTGGGCTCTGCACTGACCACAGAGAGCCTACTTGGGATTCTCTCTCTCTCCCTCTCCCTCTGCCCCTCCTTCTCTCTCCCTCTCTTTCTACTCGTCCCTCTCCCCTCCCCCTCTCCTCCCCCTCTCCCTCAAAATAAATAAACTTAAAAAAAAAAAAAAAAGATTACTCCAAAAAGTGAAGAAGGCAAACCAGCTAGGGAACTTGGTACCCAGGGAAATACAAACCAGTGAATTCCCTGAGTTTTCTTTTTTGCTTCATATATTCCAGACTAGATAGTGGAGAAGTCAGAAATCCATAAATGCCAATAAGGGCAGACATAAAAAAGCACCTTCCACCAAGCCCAAACGCTGCTCTCTCTAGTGAAATGACTTGGAAGGGGGCAGCCTAGCAAGACGTAAATTAGGCAAAGTATCTCTCCTGGAGATAGATGCAAAATCTTTTAATAAAATATTAACAAATTGAGGGGCGCCTGGGTGGCGCAGTCGGTTAAGCGTCCGACTTCAGCCAGGTCACGATCTCGCGGTCCGGGAGTTCGAGCCCCGCGTCAGGCTCTGGGCTGATGGCTCGGAGCCTGGAGCCTGTTTCCGATTCTGTGTCTCCCTCTCTCTCTGCCCCTCCCCCGTTCATGCTCTGTCTCTCTCTGTCCCAAAAATAAAAAAAAATTAAAAAAATTTTTTTAAAAAGTGTTTAAAAAAATATTAACAAATTGAATTTATCAATATATTTAAATACTATACACCATGACCAAGAGAGTTTTATTCCAGAGATGCAAGACTGATTTAATATTCAAAAGTCAATCAGTATAATCCACCATCCTGACAGTTGAAACAAAAAACTCACATGATTGTATCAACCAATATAGAAAAAGCACCGGTTAAAACTCAATACCCATTTCATGATAAAAACTCTCAGAAAACTGTGAATAGAGGCCAAACTGCTCAACTTGATGAAGAATTTCTACAAAAAAAGCCACAGCTAACATCATACATAATGAAAAACTGAAGGCTTTCCCCCTAAGATGAAGAACAAAGCAAGGATTTCTACTCTCATTATTATTTTCAACACAGTGCTAGAAGTCCTAGCTAGCACAATAATTCAAGAAAAAGATATAAAAGGCACACATATTGGAAAGAATGAAACTGTCACTATCTGCCGATGACATGATGACCTATATAGAAAATTCCACGGAATCTATAAAAAAAAATTCTCAGAACTATTATTTCAGCAAGAATAGAAGTGAGTTTGGAGGACAGAAGATTAACATACAAAAATCAATAGAGTTTTGATACAGTAACAATGAATACTTGGGGGAAAATACAGTATCACTTACAAAGATTCAAACAGAAATTCTTAGATATATCAAAACAGATACAAGATTTACATACTGACTTTATTCCACTGGATATTCTTTCCTGCTTTGTCAAAGTCTAGTTGGCCATATGTTTGTGGGTCCATTTCTGGGTTCTCTATTCTGTTCCATTGATCCGAGTATCTGTTTTTGTGCCATTACCATACTGTCTTGATGTTTACAGCTTTGGAATACAGCTTGAAGTCCGGGATTGTGATGTCTCCTGCTTTGGTTTTCTTTTTCAAGATTGCTTTGGCTAGTCTGGGTCTTTCCTGGTTCCATACAGATTTTAGGATTGTTTGTTCTAGCTCTGTGAAGAATGCTGGTGTTATTTCGATAAGTATTGCGTTGAATATGTAGATTGCTTTGGGTAGTATTAACATTTTAACAATATTTGTTCTTCCTATCCAGGAGCATGGATCTTGCCATTCGCAACTACGTGGATGGAACTAGAGGGTATTATTGCTAAGCAAAATTGGTCACAGAAAGACAAATATCATAGGACTTCACTCATATGAGGACTTCATGATACAAAACAGATGAACATAAGGGAAGGGAAGCAAAAATCATATAAAAACAGGGAGGGGGACAAAACCTAAGAGACTCTTATGTCCAACCAAACATGGAGAACAAACAGAGGGTTATTGGAGGGGTTGTGGGAGGGGGGATGGGCTAAAATGGGTAAGGGGCATTAAGAAATATACTCCTGAAATCATTATGGGTCTATTTGCTAACTTGGATGTAAATTAGACAAATAAATAAAATGGTAAAAAAAAAGATTTACATGCTGAAAACTATGCAACACTAATGAAAAATTAGAATCAAAATAAATAGAGAAATATTTATCATGTTCATGGATTGGATGACTCAACATAGTAAAGATATCAACTCTCCCCGGGTTGATACAAAGGTTAACATAATTCCTACTGAAATCTCAGCAAGATTTTTGTAGATCAATACAAAATTACTCTAAAACTTACATGGAAGGTCAGAGGAATCAGAATAGCTAAAACAATTCTAAAAGATCCTAATAAAGTGGGAGAAATAGACATTTTATTATAGAGCTATAGTAATCAAGTAAATAATGAAGACAGGAATCAGTACTGTGTGGTATTGGCAAGAGGAAAAGACACATAGATCAGCCAAACAGAACAGAGAACCCAGAAACAGATTCACATTGGTACAACTTAGTTTTGACAGATGTGCAAATGTAAGTCAATGGAGCAAGAATAGTCTTTTCAACCAACAGGGCTGAAGCAGTTCAACATCCACAAGCCAAAAAAAAAGGGAAAAGAACCCTGACCTAATGGATCCAGCAAGTTAAATATAAAGTGTAAAATTACAAAACTTTTAGAAGAAAAGACACGAGAAAATCTTTAGGACCTAGGGCTTGGTGAAGAGTTTTAGATGCGACAAAAAAAGCACGATCCATACAAGAAAAAAAAAAATCAATAAGCTGGACTTCTTCGAAATTTTAAGAGCTTTCACACTACAAAAGACTGTTAAAGAGGATGAAATGACAAGCTACAGACTGAGAGAAAATATATTCAAAACACGTATCTGACCATTTATATGTATTTAAAACACATAAGGAACTCTCAAATCTCAACAACAAAAAACAATTCAATTAGAAAACGGGCAAAGGACTTCAAGAGACGTTACCAAAGAGGATATATGATGGCAAATACACACATGAAAAGACGCTTGACATCACTAGCCATTAGGGAAATGCAAATTAAGACCACAATAGGATAGAACTACATACCTATTTGAACAGCTAAAGTAAAAAAAATAGTGACAATACCAAATGCTGGTGAGGATGTGGACACACTGCACCTGCCACACATTGCCGGTGGAAATGTAAAATGGTAGAGCCATTTTGGAAAACGGCGTGGCAGGTTCTTTAAAAACTAAACATATACTCAACACACAACCCAGCAGTCACATTCTTGGACATTTATACCAGAGAAATCAAAAGTTATGTACACATGAGAACCTGTACACAAGATGCTCATAGTAGCTTTATTTACAATTCTGAACAACTAGACACAACCAAAACGTCTCTCAACAGGCAAATGGCTCAACAGACTGTAGTACATCCATACCACAGAATACAGCTTAGCAGTGTGGACTGAGATACATAACTTGGATGTCAAGGGACTGTGCCAAGTGAAAAAAAGTCAAACTCACAAGGTCACATGCTGTGCGATTCTATTTATATAATATTCTCAAAATGATAAAACTATAGATAGGGGAAACAGATCAATCGTTGCCAGGGGTAAGGAATGGTGAGGAGGACGGGGTAGGTCTGACTTCTGTACCTTGATTACAGTGGTGGTTACAAGACTCTACACATGGGATTAAATGACACAGAACTACACATACACTATCCCAATGCCAGTTTCCTGGTTTTGATATTGTACTACAGTTGGGTAAAATGTTATCCATTAGGAGAAACTAGGCGAAAGAACACAGGACTGGGGCACCTGGATGGCTCAGTCGGTTAAGCACCTGAGCTTGGCTCAGGTCATGATCTCGTGGTTTGAGAGTTTGAGGCCCGCATCGGGCTTGCTGCTGTCAGCACAGAGCCTACTTCGGATCCTCTGTCCCCCTCTCTCTGCCCCTCACCTACTTGCATGTGTGTTCACTCTGTCTTGCTCTCTCAAAAATAAAACATTAAAAAAAAAGATACACAGGACTGCTCTGTACAGTTTTTGTAATTTCTTGTGAATCTGTAATTATTTCAAAATAAAAAGTTTAAAAAAAGATGTTGATCAGAACTTGATGTCCCTCTTTAAACTACCACATTATGTGTGCTCAGTTCCTAACAGTTTCCTCCTTCTTTGGGAACTGTCTCCATCTCCTCCCACCTCCTCCACTGGGATGGGCCCCTGGCAGGCAGTCATATTTGTCTTAAGAAAACCTTCACCTCTATTTTGACCCTTGAGTGGATGCTGGCCCATGCTGAGCTGACCAAATTCTCCCTCCAAAGGATCTGGGTTATGGCTAATAGTTCAGTTCAGCCTGGGCCCAGCACAGAGAGAAAGTAATCTCTGGAGTTGTAGTTGCTTGAGGAGTCTTCACAGATAAAAATGTCAAAAACACCCTAAGAAAATTGAGAGGAATGAGAAGGCACCCCAAAGGGTTTGCAATCTTCTCTTCCAACCCACTCCTAATCCTGCCACGGATATCTATGAGTCACCCCTATATTCTTATAATAAAGAGAATGGTTTTGCTACCTCAAGTTGCTTTTTATCATTTGCTACAAAGGAGGCCTAAATAACACCAAGATAGGATCAAGCCCAGAATACCTATGAAGAGGTCAGCGGAGCATTTAACTTGCCCCATCCTCGTAAGAGTTGCTTCTGCAGTTTGTCTCTTCAGGTTCTTGTAGTATTTTCACTCACTGTTCCAGGTCAGGCTCTAACTGGCCTGGTTTCCATGGAGGAAAATGAAGGAGTAACAGTTAAGCAGACATTTACTTTGTCTGGTTCTACTGTGTGTCATGCTATCTATCAATTAAGAACTGCAGCACTGTGAGGCACCGTCCACTCAAGGTTTTGCGGCCGACTATCCTCCGAAACCTATTCCTGTGCCCTCTTGTTTGCAGTAGCCAGCCTATCATCTGCAGTTGAATGAGGTACACGCCATCCAACCAAAAAACTCTATTTCCCTGTCTCTACTGCAGGTAGGTAAGGCTATATGTCTAACTCTGGGCCAAAGGGATCAGAGAGAAGTGATGTGTGCCACTTCTGAGTCATGTCCTTAAAAGTAATCTGTTTTCTCTCCATTTTTCCTTTCTCCTCTCTGGGGCCCAGAATATGAACATGCTGGTGAGCCATCTGCAACCACAGGGATAAAGGGAACCCCCATGGGGATCTAGAACAAGAACACAGGAAGGCACCTGGGTTCCTGGGCAGAGCTACTCTATGCTTCGACTACTCACCATCTCAGATTTTTACACAGGAAAGAAGGCAATTTCTACGTTAGCTGAGTGGCTGTTACCTGGGTTTCAATCAAACAGCTGAATCAATATTTGAAAGAATATAAACTAGGGTCTCTTGATGAGAAAAATCTTCTTAGCCTCCAACCTGAGCCCTGATTTCTCCCAAGGAATTATGAGTACAGCTTCTAAGAAATGAAGTTGTATTGCCTTTTCTCTACTTGGAAATGGTAGATTTCATTAGGGATGCCACTCATCAGCCCCACAGACATTCCAATGCTGCCAAATATGAAGCGGGAAGAAAAACAGAATCCCAGCCACATTGAGAGTGTCATGCAGGCAAGCAGACACTGCCACACTGGCTGCTGGGTATGCCCTGGGGTGGTCCAGGACGCTGTGGCCGCTGGCACAGTTTCAGTCATAGTACTGTTACACAACATCCTCTCTCTCCAAAGTGTTCAAACAATTCTATTTTCCCAAAGTTCATCTTTACTAGATAGGCGAGATGTGAGGCAAAACCAAGTAAACCCAAGTATTTCTTAAAAAAACCCATTTTTGTCCTTAGGAGCAGCTCATTAATGATGACACAATACAAGAGGTGTTTATTAGTTATAACCTGGACTCAGCAGCTTGCGTGGAGACAATATATTATCTTTCTTTTGCCCTAAACGGAGTAGACGATGATATCTGAAGAAGAATTTGTTTCTTACAATAGGTCAGTGCTGATGTTGATTTCCCAAAGAGCTGATGACCACTTTCCAACTAGTCTTTTTTTTTTTTTTAGCCTTTCTTAACCAGGGTTCTGTTAGGTAATTAAGAAAATGATTTGTGACTCTTTTCTCATTTTCCCCCAAACAATACATAGTAAAGACCACTCCAGATGCATGAGAGAGATTAATTTCCTACAGACAAGAGATGTCTAAGCACATGAGAATTTAATTCTTTCCCCAAAAAACCATGGGTGAATAAGAACTATACATCATGTTTCTGGCTGTCTCTCTCTCCAGGGCTTAAAAAATTATGAATGCTGGGGTGCTTGGGTGGCTCAGTCGGTTAAGTGTCAGACTCTTGGTTTCGGCTCAGGTCACGATCTTGTGGTTCATGAGTTCATTGGCTGTATGCATTGTGAGTGCGTTGGGCTCTGCGTGGACAGTGTGGAACCTGCTTGGGACTCTCTCTGCTCCACTTCTGCTCGCTCTCTCTCAAAATAAATAAATTAAAACAATTTTTTTAATAAAAATAAAATAAATTATGAATGCTAAGTTGCTTCTTATCACTCCAAAATAAACTGGTCTAGGAACTAAAACAAGCTGTATGAAATTCATCCCTGCCATTTACAGCACTATTTGTGTTGCTGGTGGCCAGGAGACTCTCTCAGCCTGACACCACATGGTCATCTAACTAGTGAGAGAGTATCACAATGAGGGACAGTCACTAAACAGGTAGATAAAAGAAAAAAGGATCTCCTTTCAACAAATGGTACGGGAACAACAGGATATCCACATGCAAAAGAATGAAGCTGGGGCCCTTCCTCACACTTTACACAAACATGAACTCAAAATTAACCATGGATTTCGATGTAAGAGCTAAAACTATAAAATCTGTAGAAGCAAACACAGGAAAAAATCTTTATGAACTTGGGTTAGGCAATGCCTCCTAGCTATGACACTAAAAGCACAAGTAACAAAAGAAAGAAAAATAGATAAACTGGATGTCATCAATATTACAAACTTCTGCACTGCAAAGGACACCTTGAAGAAAGTGAAAAGACAACCTACAGAATGGGAAAGAATACTTGCAAGTCATACATCTGACAAGGGACTTGTATCCAGAATAGGCCAAGAACCCATTACTCAGAGGAAAAAAAAAATCTGAGCAAAAAAGGGCAAAGGATCTGAGTAGACATTTCACCGAAGAAGATACACAAATGGCCAATAAATATATGAAAAGATGTTCAACCTCATTAGGCAAGAGGGAAATGCAAATCAAAAGCACAATAAGATACCCCTTCACACCCACTACGATGGCTGTAAAAATTGAAAAAAAAAAAAGAAACAGATAACAACAAGTGTTGGAAGAAACTGGAGAAACTGGAACTCTCGTTTGTTACCTGCCAAACTGTAAAATGCTGCAGTCACAGTGGAAAACAGTTTGGCAGGTCCTCAAAATACTAAATATAGAGCTGCCATATGACCCAGAAATTCCACTCCTAAGTACATACTGCAGACAAATGAAAATGTAAGACCACACAAAAAACTTGTACACAAAGAGTGCACCAGTGATGTTCTTTCTAGCTTCAAAGTGGCAACAACCCACATGTCCATCAAGTGAGAAATGGATAAATACAACGGGGTCTATCCATATAACGGAACATTACTGAGCAATAAAAAAAGAAGTACCCATTTGTGCCACAACACAGATAAACCTTGGACACGCAATGGTAACTGGGAAAAAAGCCAGCCACAAAAGACCACATGTTGCATGATTCCATTTACATGACATGGCCAGAACAGGCAAATTTATAAAAAAAAAAAAAAAAAAAGAAAGTAGATTAGTGGTTGCCTGGGACGCAGGATGGGGAATGGAAAGTGACTGCTAACAGGAATGGAATTTCTTTTGGGGGCAATGAAAATGTTCTAAAATTAGATTGCGGCAACAGCTGCACAACTCTGTGGATATACTGAACACCACCGAACTGTACATGGAAAAGGGTGAATTGTATGCTATGTGAATTATACCTCAATAAAGCTGTTTTAAAAAACAGACGAAGGAAAGAAAATGAAAAAGATCTCTGCGTGAGCCCCACCAGCCACCCTCTGTGCGCTCTGGTAGATGCAGCGGCCACCCCTGACCGGCGGTAATGTGAAACAGAGACTAAAGCGGAAAGCTGGGGGAGCACTCGGAAGCGAGTTTAGCCATCTCTGTCCCTGACGGGGATCCGTCCCCTAGGCCTGAGGGTGACAGGAAGATGGTTGAGGCTGTCAGCGGCCAGTAAGGACAAAATACACTTCCTTTATGCACTGACACCGTTAGGAAATGATCCATTTGGAAAAACAGACACAGACACCATCCTGTGAAGAATAGTGCCACACAAATTCAGAACGGGGTTTGGGCTCCAAAGGCAAGTTGAACCCCCAGAGTCTGTTGCTCTGTAACCCCCAGAGGCTGTTCCACTGTTGCTCCCAGTGGAAATGGGAGAAGCCCAAAGCAGCCCCTGGGATCTGCGAGGCCTCGAGAGCAGTGTCAGGGCACATCTTGAGCACTGATATTAGTGCCCAGTCGAGCTCAGTTGCAAAGTCATGCACAGCAGCAGGTTTCTGCCCTCAACACCTCACTCGATTTCACTAGAGGGAAACTGAGGCAAGTGACAGCCTTCCTTAAAGCCAAAGCCTTCTGGAGAAAAATGGTTTGTCCAAGAGCACTGTTCTCTTGGCTCCCGGCCATGTCCACAGGTGTGCCCCCCTCCCTCCAATGTCTGTTACAGCCAGTCATATGGGCATTTTGGATGCTCCACATGCAACCATTCTGTGCCGAGATGAGTGAAAACAGGCAATTTTCATGGGGACTGAGAAGAAATCACAAGCCACATCTACTGAAAGCTGGGTCTAAGGGTCATGAAGCTAACCATTCGCCCTGGGGCAACAGAAGACAGGTCAAGAAGGAAGACTGGCATCTCTATCACTGTCTTCCTCCTCGGAAAACGTGGGCCCCCATAAGAAGAGGGGTGGGAAGGAGACAAAGAGGAGGGAAGGAAGGAATCAAACCAAAATGCTACAGCTTTGTACTCGCTCGCCCCTTGGGGTGGTGGTCTCTTTCTAGGGGACTGGCAGGCTGTAATAGTACCACAGAGATGACTAAGATGAAATACAACCGTAAAATCACACTCTTCTATGGCCATGAATATAAATGTAAACATATTTACATTTACACATGCGTGAAGATTTAAAAGGTAGTCTCTGACCTCACTGATCTGATGGACTTACTTTTGGACTGCCGCGTGGGGTTTCACAGTCGCTGCCGATGCTGGCCCACCAACAGCGGTAGAAGTGTCTTGGTTTTCTGTAGCTGGGTTTTCAGGTCGGAATTTCCTTCGGATGGGCTTTGATGGAGGCTGAGAATACGGTATGTCCTGCGGATTAAATACAAAACAATAAAACCCAAAAGTTAAAAACCGAAATGCTCCCCCATTATGCCAAAGCCCCATGTTCCTCTAGGTCAGGCGTGTGCTCTGTTCCAACTCCACACCCGAGGATAAAAGGCAAATTCATGGCTTGGCAAGAACTGGAGGGACACAGGCATCAGGTTCCACCCTCCCTCTCTTCCTTTTCTGAACGCTGTGTGCATCTCACACCACGAGGCCTTTTCTAACTGAAGACAAAGCTCACTCTTGCCTCACTTTGGGGCTTGTGGGAATATGTTAGACGTTTTGAAGTTTGTGATGGTCTCAGTCATCTGCTCCTCATTCTTCCATTCCCAATTCCTACATGAAGTCAAGCTCAAGGGCCACAATGTCGTCTTCTAAATTTTTTAATGTTTATTCATTTTTTTGAGAGACAGAGACAGAGCACAAGTGGGGGAGGGGCAGAGAGCTAGAGGGAGACACAGAATCCGAAGCAGGATCCAGGCTCTCAGCACAGAGCCCAACGCGGGGCTCGAACCAGTGAACCGTGAGATCATGACCTGAGCTGAAGTCGATGCTTAACCGACTCAGCCACCCAGGTGCCCCAGCAAGAGCCACAATGTCTTCTGGGAGGAGACAGCCAGCCTGCTTCCTGGGAGGCCCCTCCTCACCCATGCTCCTGAGCCCAAGGCCAGTGTTCTGACCAGAGAAGGGTCTGAGAAAAATGGGACCAGTAAGAAGAGGATGAGGTGAAAAGAGAACACAACGAGTGAGTGGTGCCTACTGAGCAAAATGACCTGGGACTCAGAGACATGGAGGAGGGGGGTGAGGCTAAAGTGAAGACACCAGGACTCAAGAGGGCACCATGGCACACAAAGAGCAGACTGCCCTCCCTCAGAGGCACTCCCAGAGGCTCAGCAGCACGCAGGGTTCTGCTAAAGGCACCTGGCCCTCCCCACCATACCGCCTGAACTTGCCAAAAGCAAGGCCGCCATATTTAACTGGGGTGTTGAAGAGGGAAGTGCAAACTGTCAGTGGCATCGAGGTCAGGCCCAAGAATCATCAGCACCCTAATATTCACAAAGAACCCACATTCTAGGAAACCTATATCATTAACATTCACCTCAGGACACAAAAACCATGAAAGAGATTTGCAAACAAAGACAAGAAGCCCAGGGGAGGGGCTCATAATGCCATGACAGTAGCACCTTCCCCTTGGCCTTACCTTCTTTGCTGGACTGCTCTCTGCAGCTTGGGAGGGGGCTCTGTTCAGCTGGGGGTGTATTTCAGCCTCAGGCGCTTGCTCAGACTGTAGCAAAATATCACACAGAAGATAAAAATGCAGAAACGTAACTACCTAAATATATAATGAAGAAAACTTAGAAAAAGTCGCTAAGTGGAAGTTGATTTAGACCAACTTACAGCCAAGCATGGTCAGGTCTTCAGATCCTTGAGAAAAAGTTCCCTACACCCTGTCATTCCCTCCCATGCTCCCTTCAGCATTGCTCAATCTTAAGAAAAGAAGTCACGGTTATGTCTGTAACTGGACATACATATTGCAAAACACTAATGCCTTATAAGTGTAAACAAAAAAAATTAGGATTATCAGAAAAAAAAAGGCACTGGGAAAGGAGTCAAAATTTTAACCCAAGCACTAACAAAAACAATAACCATAATAATAATAAAAAACACTTTAAAAATATTTTTTAAATATATTAAATTCCTAAGAAAAACAGATAGGACTCTTTACCTTTAAAAAGGTAGGGATGGGAGAGCATGATGAAAGGAGTCAACAGAAGGGTTGAGGCCACGGAGTGGTATGGAATCAATGAATAAATGCACCAAGATTGGCAAGTAATGCTCTCAAAGCCCGTCAAGGCACAGCAGGTGCCAGAGAGCCAAGCAGCAGAGCACAGGAAGACGAGGCACCACTGCTGCGCCCCCATCTCCAGGAGGCTTGCTACATTCAGCTGCTATTAGTCGGCAATGCAAAGTGTTAACGTGCTGAGAAAAACCCTCCATGTAAACGAACTAACGGGACTTCGTGATAGTGACAACAGTCCTCTACCCACAAATTAAAATGCATTACAGGAACACACGCTGCAGCACAACCATCAGCCTTAGTGTGTCCAGTCTGTCCCTAACCCGGCCTTCTGCAACCTCTTGCATGGCTTCTTCCTTCCTCTGCATCCACTGAAACAGACAAGGGCACCAATGCTTCCCCATTTATCAGATTCTTCCTGCCTCTTCCAGTTTTGTCACAGGCCTTCTGCCCAACACAGCACCCTTGACTATCTTTTTAAAACTCCCATCCCTGGCATCTGAAGAACCGCAAAGTCCTACGGATCATCATTATCTTTCTTTCCTGTTTTGATTCCTCTCATCCCTCAGCTGTAGGATTTCTCAAGGCTCCGTCTTTGGTTCTCCCACCCTATACCTCCCACTGCCATTCATTCTTTCCCAGAGTAATCCCATCCACTCCCACATTTGCATGGCCCTAGCCAGAAACCTCGGTTCCCAACCACCTCTGCACCTCTTTCAAACCCACTATGCAGGCTTTTGGTGCCTGATTTCTCGTTCCAAGTTTTGCTTATAGCCTTCTCCTTTCCATCAAGGATAACTGTATTGTTGTTGTCGATAGATATCTGAAACACCAAACACTGTGTCACACGGTTCTCCGGGTGTTCCGCAGGGATGAAAGCATTTCCTCATCACAGCCCTAGGAAGTAGTCATTCCCCCCATCTTATTACTGAAGAAACTGGTGATCAAGAAGTTGAGGAACTCACCCAAGATCACACAAACAGCCGAGTCTGAACCCAGGCCTCAGGTTCCGACGCTGGGCATGTGACGACCATGCAATACAGCCTCAGGTACTCTCGGGCCTGACTGGTAAATCATTCGAGAAATATGTATTGAACAGCTACTGCAGGCAAGTCTTGTGCTAGAGCTGGTATTCAAGATAAATGATACCCAGACCTTTCTTACAAGGAGCTTGAAGTCTAATGGAAAAGGCACAGAAATGACTGGGCAAGCATGCTTCGGTGGAATTCCAGACTATGGTGAGGAAGTATGGGGGCTCCAGGCACACCCAGGCCTTGCGGGTCAACAAAGACTTGGGTGAGACCTGAGTCTCAGGGTGCTGCCAGCTACTGGGGCAGTGCACGGGGATGGTAAGGAAGGAGGCTCCGGAACCCAGAACACCAGCTTAGCATGCCACGAGAACACCAGAGGCCTGTCCCCAAGACAGGAACTGTGACAGAAGCAGGTGTAAGGCAAGCTCATTTTTAGCCATACCAGGTTTAAAACACCCAGGCAACATCTGAGCGAAGCTATCCGGGAGCCATTCCTTGTCAGGAGCACGGGGATTCCAAGCGTTCACCTGCCTTCCTTGGGTTCTGACAAATAATGTCCTGCTTCAACATCCGCGGGCCCAATGTCAGCTTCATTAAGGGGTGAGTGAGGGCCCAATAACCTCCCAAATGCAGGGCTTCCCATGACCTGTGCAGAAGAACACAACTTGGACCTGAGGTCCCTTCTTGCCCTCCACCTGCAGATCTATTGCTTGGAACGTGAATGTCCTGGCCTCAAGCGTACACACACAAGCCCCTGCAGAAGCGCAGGTACGCATTGGCACATCCCTCCAGGGAAAAGGAGCCAGAGGCCAGTCTCCTCACCTTTCAACTGCTCAGGTCCCCTCCACTATCAGGCAAAGGAGCGCTCGCGCTAATGCTCCCTTTCCTGGGGAGATGAGCAGTCTCCCTCTTGTAGTAACATTGAGGGAAATGATAAATCGAACCCTCTTTTCAACAAAAATAAGGATTCTGAGCACAGCAAAAGGAGTAGAATGTCACTGTCACTGCCTCCACACTCTCTTAAACATCTCTAAAAACAGGAATGTTGTGGGAGTTGGGAAGGATGAAAGAACAGTTTTAAGCGTCTGACAATTTTTTCCATTCACGGGTTTACCTTCTGAAATTGTATACAAAGACTAGGTCTTCTAGCTCTACCACAGGGAACAAACCACTCCTGGGTGTCACGTCGGGCACAATCTAACCACCAATCTCCTTGGGAGGAACACCAAGAGGGCCTGTCACCACTCCATGACTGATTGTAAATGGGTCCATCTATTGAACATTCAGGGGAGTGAAATCTTGTGAGGAGCCTGGAACACGGGGATCAAGAAAGTCCTGGAAAGGCAGAGGTTCGCCAGAGCCAGAAATTATCCCAGGAAAAGAGACGAGGAAAGAAAACAAGCTTTGTGATAAAAACAAACAAACAAAAACAAAGATGGGATTTAGAGGTACAAAAGCCCCTCTTCACAATAAACAATTTCACTTGCATTCAAGAAAATAGGGTAAGGCTTAGCAGCTGGAAAGCAGAACAAACCTGGAAGATTTCGTTGCTATTTCTTCAGACTTTTCTAAGGTAACAACTTGGAGAGAATGATAACCCATGAAAACAGGGGGACCTCAGCAGCTCCCCTTTTCCTGCACATATTGAAGAAAGTAGGGAACAACTCTATCAATATGGAAAATAGGCCCTTGTCTGAAAGTGTTGAAGGTCTGAACTGAAATCCAATGCCTGAATCTTGTAAAAGAGACAAGTATTTGGATTACAATTACTAGTACAAATGGCAGTCCTTCCCTCACGGTTCACTGTGTAACACGTACCCAGCCAGGATGTGGCAAGGCAGGAAAATGTACTTTTAGCCAAGAGCTCACTGAAACTCAAGCTTAGGTTCCTTTTAAAAATATACATCTCATATTTTAATTTCGATACTGCCCTATCCACAAATGAGACATATATTTTCATTCTCATCTTGCAATGAAAAGCCTGTTTAAGTCACGTGCACTTGGAAGGTACTGCCACTCAGGACACGGAGATCTGTTCTGGGGCTTTGCCCATTCCTATGGCTGATAGGACAATATAGACCCTGCTCAGCTGGCCCCCCAGAAATGGACACAGGGCCAGGAAGGCTAAGCATTGTCCACCAGAAGTAGTGTTTGTTTAGCTATTTAATTACACAGATATTTATTTTGTATACATCATGTATCACTTTCCAAATAACACTCATGTTCTACTTCTAGGGAACTAGACCTGAGACACCAGGCAAACTGCTCCCAGAATAGGAGAGTTAAAGCCTTCTGATGTGCTCCTCCTTGGTTTCTCTCTCAGATCACTTGTTCTGGAAAAAGTCAGCCGCCATGTTGTGAGAACACTCAAGCAGTCTTAACAAGGGGCCCATGTAGCAAGGAATTAAGGCCTCCCACCGACAGCCATGTGGGAGAGCCATCTTTGAGGTAGATCTTCCAGCCCCAGTCGAGCCTTCAGTTAACTGCAGTCCTGGCTGACATCTTGACTGTAGCCTAATGAGACCCCATAAGCCAGAACCACCAGATTAGTTTCTCCTTAATCTCTAACCCACAGAAACTATGAGACAATAAATGTCACCTGTTTTAGGCTCCAAAAACACCCATTCTTGTAAGTCTGAAATATGGAGTCCAGTAGGGCGGAATAAGGGTGAACAGTAGAGAAGAAGGAGAGCACTACAGCTGGAGAACAACAGTGCAGTGGATCACATGTGGTCTTAGAGATCACTGTCCCAGATGGTCTAGTAGCTACTCAGCACCATTCCCCCACTTGCGTCGTCTTCCCTATGTTGCAGGGGTAGAAGCCTGGGAACAATATTTATAAAATCCCCTTTCAATAATGCTCCTTGTTGATTCTGAGAGTCACTCACGTTAAACCAAGAAGGTGAAAGAAAAGAAGCTGTATTACTGCTCCTCTGGCAGTGGTGGAAAGAAAAGCATGGGGCTCAGCCGCCGGAAGATCTTGTAGTGGCCTCAGGCATTTCCCCACAAACCGTTACTTAGATGCTGCGGGCAGCCTGAGCATCTCCAGCTGTTTCCTTTAGTTCTTGCAAAGTCTTAAGGTTCAGAAAATTCTGGCCAACCTGACTGGTGGCCTTCCCTCATCTTTGCTCCTCTAGCAATCTAATTCTTTAAGTAACTAATTCCTTAAATGAAATCTCTTCCAGGGTGACATACCTAGAATAGTTTCTGTTTTCCCCACCAGATCTTGGCTGATACATCCATGTTGAGGATTTGGAGCTTATCCAGAGAGCCATAGGTGGAAGGGGGCATGGAAAGATTTTAAGTAGGGAAGTGATGAGACTAGATTTGCATTTTAGAAAGATTACTCTGAATCCAGTGAGTAAAATGGATTAAAAGGAACCCATCTTGGGGCAATTCACTTAAAAGCCCAAAAATGAAAACAAGACAAGAGATGACGGTCACTTAAAGCAATCTGGTGGGAGTGGGGATAGGCAGATTTGAGAGCTATTTAGCTTGAGACTGAATACATCCTTGGTGACTGATGGAATGTGATAAGTCAAAGGAAATGACACATGGGAGCCAGATTTTGGTCTTCAACAGTGGATAACGGTTGAGAGAAAATAGTTTAAAGCGAGGAAAAGATAGATGGCAGCATAAAAGCTGAATAAAATTAAGCAGATTCATCACAAGCAGTGCTAGAACAACCCACCTATATCTTAAGGCAGTATCTCTCAAATAGGGGTTCCAGGGAACACCAGTTCTATCAGTTGCCTGGACGGGGATAGGAAAAGTTTTTCTGTAAGGAGCAAGGTAATAAATATTTTCAGTTGTACAGGCCATTTGGTCTCTGTGTCTCCAATGCAAATGTGCAACTCTGCTCTCCAGTGCTAAAGCAGCTAAAGACACCACAATGAACGGGTGGGACCATGTTCCAATAAACTTTACAAAAACACGTGGGTGGGATACATTTAGCCTGTGGGCCAGTCTGTCAGCCCCTGGCAGAGAGGAAAAAGAATCTACAAAAAAGTTTAGGGAACACTGCACAGTCTCTCTCCCTCCTAGAAATTCACAGAGCACACTGCACATCACACACACTCTGAGATCCCATGAGGTAAAGGAAGCCACTGCCTTGGCTTACTTAACCCAGCAGTTCCCAAACTTACTGGGCTTCGACTTCTTATTCTCATGTAACTCCTATTAACATCCAGCGGAACTAAACTAACGTTCTGTGGAACACACCTTGGGAAACAATGACCTACAGGTTGGGTTTTAGAGAACAAAGGAAAACTATTCCATTTGACCTCAAGGCCAAATGCCACATTCCACACCTAATCCTTTGAGAGGGGCATTCTGCCCCGCCGTGGTGGTCGTCTTCTGGTCTTTGTTGTGGTCAGCAGGTCTATCTCTGGGGCGTTTCTGCGAGGCTCCCTTCCCCAAGAGTGGAGAGGCAGGGTGAGGATGGGGTTGCTGCCTGGCAAGAAAGGCCCACCTTCATTTCTCCCTTCCTCCCGCCTTCCTCGCAACAGCAGCTCTGGCTGCTGCCAACTCCTTCTCTGTAGGAATTAATTTACTGGGCTTCCTTTAAAAGCTCCTGGACACAAACACAACAAAACCACTCCTTATAAGAGCTAAAGCAGATGAACACAACACTGATAAATTACTGGTTTGTTTAAAGTAGCTTAAAACAACATGTCCCAGATTCCTGTCTGGACCGGGCAGGCTAGCATTGCGAAGGTCCTACAGCTCCCATCTGAGTCCACGTGCTGACTCCACCTCCTACCTGGGCCACTGCAAAAACTGTGCTGGGTCTTTTTCTAGCCTTCAGTTTTTTCTCAGTCCAGTGTACCCCGCACACACTGAGGAACTAATTTTGTGAAACACCTTCTCTCATCAAAACACTTTTTCCTAAAAGCCTTTCAATTGGTCTGTAAGGCCTATGGCATAGCACCACAGGCCTTAGGGACACTCAGCCAGTTAAAAGACCCTCCATCATTAGGCTCCAATTTACCTCTGCATCATAACTGCATTAGTTTGCCCATATGGAACCGGCTCCAGGCACGTAAGTATTACCTGAATCTTCAAACACACCAGAAATTTCTTCCCAACTCAATTCTGTTTGTTCTAGACCTTCTATGCCCAGTGGTTCCCAAATGTAGCTGCACAGGAGAATTATTGGGGAATTTTTATAAATTACAGACTTTTAGATACTACTCCAGACTTCCCTGATTAGAATCTCCTAGGGGTGGAGCATTAGAAACTTCTATTTTAACAAGCTCCCTGGGTAATTTTTATGTAGCCAGCCCAGACCAACTGGGGACCATCGATGGCCCAAACTCTTCATATAAGTCTCCAAGGTCCTAGTGTGAAAAAGGCCACAGGTGCTGCCCCAAAAACAAACTAGGCTAAAGTGTTTTCTTGTCCATTTACCATGAAGGAAATAGGGCTGTCTGCCATATGATTTCATAAATAAATAATGAAAGGTGGGCAAAATCTTCAGCAATAAGATTTTTACTTACTGCAAATTTGCAGGGTGCCTGGCTGGCTCACTTTGTGGAACATGCAACTCTTGATCTCAGGGTTGTGAGTTTGAACCCCACGTTGGGTGTAGAGATTACTTTAAAAGAATAAAATCGTAAATAAATGTCAGATTTGCAACAAAACAAAATCAGGGGAAGGGGGAGAAAGGGAATTAGAGAAAGGTGATCAAGAGGCACAAACTTCCAGTTCTAAGAGAATAGGGATGTGTTGCACAGCATGGTGACCACAGCTAATGCTGCTGTACGATGTATAGGAAGTTATTAAGAGAGTAAATCTTAAGAGTTCTCATCATAAGGAGAAAACTTCTTCCTTTTCTTCTTTGTTTTTATTTTATCTATATGAGAAGATGGATGTTAGCTGAACCTATTGTGGTAATCTTTCACAATATATGTTTATCAAACCATCACGCTGTACATCTTAAACTTACACAGTGATATTACTTCTCAATAAAACTGAGAAAATAAATCAAATCTTTTTAAAAAGTAGTCTAATTGCAGAACTTGTCGCTAAGGTGGGGGTAATTGGTGAAGTTATTTTATAAGCTTTGTAATATTCATGCTACTGACAGATTAGAAAAAGAAACTCAAATTTCATTTATTCCCCAAAAATCCAGGCAGCTTCCAAGACTGGGAATCACAAAGGCAGCAGCTAAGTTCTAGGCAGATAAGCAGACGATTGTGCCATGGCCTCTAGGGAATCCCCAGCATCCCACTGGTATTCATTCGGTGCCTACCTTTCACCAGACCTCCATCTCTGCTAGGTAAGGGCACATTAGAAAAGCCACGTGGTCACACCCAGAAATAGAAGATGCAGAACCAGTGGCCAGGAGCACACTGGCCACAGCAAACCCCGTCATTCCACAATCAGTTTCAGAGAGAGGGTCCAAAAAACTGAATTTCTCTGCAAGAATGGTTACTAAAATCCACGACCCCAGCCACCTATGAGAGACAGAAATGGGGCTGATGCATACGCATGTGGAAGGCAGGATCTGTGCTTTGCTTCACTATCCTTCTCCCAGTGCCTAAGCAGAGTGGCAGCACACAGCAGGTCCTCGGATCAATGTGTGGAATGAGCTAGTAATGAACTCAACACTGTTTTGTGTTCCACTGGACAAGTCAAGAATTCATCCTACAGTAACTGGAGCCATGGAGCACATCGGTTACAGGGCAGAGGCTTTGGAATCGATCCAGGGTTTGCACTTGCTGGGTATATAACCCCCCGGGCACACACTTAACCTCTCTGAGCCACAGTTTCTTCATCTGCACTAGGGGATAATCCACCTAACTCCTAGCATTTGTAAGATTAAGCAAAATAGCTGTCTAGAGTGCTAAGCACAGTAACATAATAACTGCTCAGTAATGGCAGCTACTATCATAATTAAGAGTAAATGTACAATTGGTTTCCCACTCAAAGATTCCGCAACCTGCAAATAGCAGCCAATTCAACATAAAGGACTCTTACTCTCTTGCCAAAAGATGAAAACTTACACTGAGAAAGTGCTGACTCCGGTTTAGATTATACACAGATCCCATAGAGCAGGCTACCCACAATCCAAATTTGTGCCACTGGATGTTGCTGCTACCAATAGTGAAGGGAAGACGTTTTTAAAAATAAAAGCCTTTACAGATTTCATGGCTGCTTCAGCACAGACATCTCGGGCAGCTTACACTGAACATCTCTGGTGGCCCCTAGAGCAGGCCAACCCAACACCAGGGACACACCCAGGTGAACACTGACAGAGGAGCTCAGGGACAACTGCTCTAGAAGTGGATAATCAGTAACTAGAATGGGCAACCAGTCCCTGGATACAGCAGTCACACAGCACAGTCTCTTGGGAATTTTTGGAATCCACTGGATTACAGACAACGCCATAAAACAGACTTATTGTTAGAACTAAAGGACCATGGGTGCTTTATTTTGGTCTAAAAGACAAATACCTTAACTATGCCTGGGGTTTTGGTCTTCTATTTCCAATTTCTAGTAATAGAACAGAAATCTGAGTCAAGTCTGAGCCTCACTCCCTATTCATCACACTCCTAAAGCCATATATGACAATGCGATCTGCAGAGTTGACAACACAGACCACATAGGTAAGGTGATCTACACGACAGGGTTCTCTTGAGATTCATGTTTCCCAATGACTAAGGGTGAAAAAAGATGCCATATGCATACCTCTTGCCATACTAAACAGATGCTTACTTAAACAGGCAGCACCACCATCACAATTCAAAGGCGTCTAAATAAATAGGCCTTTAGAAATTCCTTTTGCTGGTTCCCCAGCCCTGACATAATAGGTCCGGGAAACAATACAAAAAGCATATAAAAATTTCAAAGTGCCTCAAAGCCCTAGCCTCACTTGATATTTTACCACACTTAAATTTTTGAATACCACTCCCAGTTCCACTGTTCTGTATTAGTAATCGAGTGTGTGAACCACTTCTCTTCTAACTAGTGATAGCTCATAGTTAGATTGTGATTAATGTCCTCTTTTGGGTTGACATAGCTCTTCCTGCATGAGCTATGTCCATCAGAAGAAGGTGGCTTTTAAAAATTTCAATTAGAAACAGTTGGCGGGAGAGGGAACTATAAAAATTATGTAAGAGTTAGGAGCCAGTCATAAAATAAACTCAGTATTGATGAGAATGTAGGAACTGGAACAGGCACACTGTTGATAGAGCATAAATCAGTACAAACACTTTATAAAACTGTTCAGCAGTACCCACGAAGGCTGAACATAGGCCTAACCTATGACCCAGCAATTCTACTGTAGGCATACATCCAAGAGAAATGAAAACATACATCCACTCAAAAACTTGTACGTGAATGTGCACAGGAGCATTATTCATAAGTGCCAAAATCTGAACACTACCCAAATGTCCATCAACAGTAGAAAATAGTGATACCTTTGCACACATAATGGAATACTATACAGCAGTGATCTAAAATTACACACAACAATATGAATGAATCACACATCTTTCAAGCCCAAAGAAGACTGACACAAGAGTATATACTGCATGGTTCCACTTATATAAGGTAAAAAATAGGTAAAACTGATCTATGCTGTTAGAAGTCAGAATAGCGGTAACCCTACAAAGGAATAGTAACTGGAAAAATAGCCTAAGATAGGCTTTCTGGGGTCCTAGTAATATTTTGTTTCTTGATTTGAATGCTGGTTATACACATGTGTTCAGCTTGTGAAAATTCATTCAGTTGCACACTCAATGGGCACTTTTCAATATGCATGTTATACTTCAATAAAAAAGTTAAAAAATAAATCCAGTAGAGCCAATTTCCTATAATGTCCTTAAAGTGCCACCTAGTGGCACAAGTTAAATGTAAACAAGAGGAAAGCGTCATCTCTAGTGACTTCAAAAATATTGTCCCATTTCTAACAGCACATTTTACAACTGGGCTGAAACAGTGCCCTAGACTAAAAACAAACAAACAAACAAACAAACAGCTCTTGTCTGGCGCAGAGAATCCCTAATACAAGGATTCAGCAGCAAGTGACGCTGTCGACTACGCAGCATGCTGGTACCAGCGAGCAGATGACACACGTCACCTCCCAACCCCACCTGTGATCAGTCACAGTGGGAGTATTTACAACACAGACTGTGGAGTAGAGATTTTTCTTTTTTTCAGAGAGAAGGCTTACCAACACATCAGGAGGTGATACCTACAGAACTTGCTGAACAGAACAGGGTATTCAGGAAGAGATGGAGGAAAAAAAGAAACTCTTTCTCCTGTTTCTCCTGGACAGGCTCTTTCCTTCCCTCTTTCTCACCTTAAAGGCACACCCTTACTCTGGTTTCTTCTAGTGAGGCCTGAGAAATATAAAGTTATGAAAGCCCACCCATAGCAAGTCTTTGAAGCTGCCAGATGAATAAAGAATATTTTCTCCAGGTTTTGCTAGTAAACTCTGAAAGATGGAGCATCTTGGTCGATAAAGGTCCTCATGGCAAAGCTGCAAACTATAAATATAGGCATCATGACCCTTGAGTTAGGAGATAGTGGGTTAAAAGGCTTATGAGGACCTGTCTTTGCATCGATTCTTCTCCTTCATGTTTCCATGATTTACAGAAAAAGGCAATGATCTAGATTTGGCCTACAGGGTATAGTCTGCTGACCCCTGACCTAGGCAGAGGGCCAGCCCATGAAAGGTCACAGAAGTGGGCAAGAATGCCATTCTACTATAAGTGGTTTTGTAAACCAGTTTAGCACTCATTCTGTGCTAAGGACTGGCCACTAACTTCTGGTTACCCTGAGCCTGTTTCTCCGTTTGCCAACTAGAACCTGCTTCTGTTTTGCTGGGCCTGGAGTGATAATAATCAGAACGGCTACTTGTCAATGAGACCAGACTATATGCCGGGCACCACTCTGAGTGCTTCACGGATACGGCCTCATTTAATCGTTTTAACAACCCTATGAAAGCAGACACTACCACTGTCTCCACTTTACACATGATGAAACTGAGACAGAGAGACTCAATAACTTGCCCAAAGATACACAGCCAGTAAGACACAGAGATAAGATTTGAACCCGAGCCCATGTTCTTAACTACTCTGTCTACTGGCTCCCTGGGCCTGACTCCTAGTTGTCTTCTGCTGTCCTTTCCCATTAACACCATAGCACATCTGGACACCCTTCCATCCTGCCCCACTTCCATACCCTCTCCTTCCCTGACACACAGCACAGAGGAATGCTTCTTGGTTTTTGTCACTGTGTGGTAAGGAGGACAGAGAAAAGAAATAAGGATTCCATTGTTTAGGAACCTAGAAACCAACCATAACTGACCCCCAGGGGAAAACTGGGCTAGCTTGTTAGTTCAAGGAAATATGGCACTCAGCTATCGCTTGACAAAACAGCATGACAAAATGGATTTAAATGGATACATATACCCACAGGAGAGACCATAAAATGGATGGTGTTAGGCACGACTGCCTTCAAACGGTGAGGAAAGATGAAGGAGTTACAGGATAAGAAGCCTATCGCAATTTTTGTGTCGTCATAGTACTCGGCAAAGCATGGGCCTACCGTAAGCATATTCCATCAACACCTGACGAACTGACTAGATGAACTCATGGCATCTCCAGAGGAATGATGCCAGCAAAGAAAGCTTTACACAACAATACCATGAGCACAATACAGTAAAGAGCGGGGGGGGGGGGTGGCTAAGAAAGGACACAAGCTCCTAGAGGTGTGGTAAACCTAATTCGGTAAGAGGGTTCATAATATAAAGTGTATCCCTGATAAAGATAACTGTCAACTCAATTGTTAAGAAGAGACAGGTTAAGGGGCGCCTGACTGGTTCAGTTGGAAAAGCGTGCAACTCCCGGTTTGGGGTTGTGAGTTCTAGCCCCATGTTGGGTGCAGAGATTACTAAAAGAAAGAAAGAAACTTTAAACAACAAAAAAAGAAAAGATAGGTTAAGAAAATAATTCTGAGATACGGTTGGATAGTATAGCACAGTAGGAGGAACTGGTACACTGAGGCAAGATAGCCAGGGTTAGAATCACCGCATTAATTCCTACTTGCTGTGCATACCTTGAGGAAATCCTCAAGTTCTGCACCCCTCGGTTTACTTACCTGCAAAACGAGAACAGCAACAGACCCCATCACACATGGCTGTTATGAAGATTAAGTGAGTGAATATTTGTCGAACACTTAAAAGAGCATCTGACATATAGCCACTATATATAATTATTCATTATGCAGAAGTTCTGCCTTTTTGTTTCCTTTTAAAAAGCAGAATAAGCTACACTTGGCCTTTTGCTACCCCAAAAATAGCCCACTGACCAAAGTGTGAAGGCTATTTTGGCCAAGATAAATGTAAGTCTGCACTAATAAAGGCACTTCAGCATTTTCACTGAGTGTATGGAAATACTTCATGTTTAGAAAATTATTCGAGGGTGCCTGGATGGCTCCGGTGGTTAAGCATCCAACATCGGCTCAGGTGATGATCTCACGGTTTGTGGGTTCACACCCCACATCAGGCTCTGTGCTGACAGCTCAGAGCCTGGAGCCTGCTTCGGATTCTGTGTCTCCCTCTCTCTCTCTGCCCCTCCCCCACTTGTGCTTTGTCTCTGTCTCAAAAATAAAATAAAATCATTTTTTAAAAAACTTAAAAAAAAGAAAATTATTCGTGGGCATGGAGAGTGGAGACTCTCACTAACTTTTGCTTAGCAAATCTATAGTTAATTTTTGTGATGTGCAATGAGTGATTTTTCTCTCTCTCTAAACATTTATCATTAAATTTCTAGTACGCCCTCAGAAACCCTTCCCAGCTCCACTCTTCACACTAGCTACCTAGCTCTGTCATTCACTAGCTGTGAGGCTCCAAGGAACTTGCTTTCACTTTCTGAATCTCAACTTCTTATGCTGTAAAATTATATGCAAGGACAGACGTGAGTGCATGAGCATAAAAAGTGTTAAAATTAAAAAAGACTTAGGGGCCCCTGGGTAGCTCAGTCGGTTGAGCATCCGACTTCAGGTCAGGTCATGATCTCACAGTTTGTGAGTTCAAGCCCCGTGCCAGGCTCTCAGAGCCTGGAGCCTGCTTCAGATTCTGTGTCTCCCTCTCTCTCTGCTCCTCCCCCGCTCATGCTCTTTCTCTGTCTCTAAAAAAAATAAATAACTGTTTAAAAAAAAAAAAGACTCAGACACACTCAGAAGCAAGGTCAAGATCCCTATGGGGCCAAATCACAAAGCAGTTGGCCAGGCTGAGGGTTCAGAAGCAGGTAGAGGCAAATGAGAGCTCACAGGTATTTAAATGTCCTCTATGAGGCAAAGGACTGGCACCAAGTTCATTTCCTGAAGCCAGAGGCTAAGGTGGCGCTTTGCTACCTGTAAAGCTGCAAAACCAGGATGAAGTCTGCAAAGGTGCTCCGTACTGCCTACTTAGGAAAGGGAGCGGAAGCACATATAGCATCGCAGCCTGGTCTCAGGCTAAGCCACCGCCTGGTGCCATCCGCACCATCTCTGACATCTGCACCAGACGCAAGTGCTGAACATCGAGTATAAGAACTGGCCTTACACTGGAGGCCCACGAGTGCAGGACCACGGGGTGTGGTTGGCCAATGAACTGCTGGACGGGGAGGAGCTCCAAGAACTGAGAATGAAATTTAAATTTAAACTCCAATTCAAAATAAGACTGCTAAATAAATTTCCAAAAGCATGAAGAAAAAACCCAATAGTAAGAAGAAGAGCCGAAAGAGAGAGGGGGGGGGGGGAGGGAGGGAGGGAGGAAGGAGGAAAGGGAGGGGATGAATTTGCCTCTTGACAAAAAAGAAAACAAATCAAGTAGAAAATAACTTCAAAATAATTATGCTTAAATCCTCTCCCAGTTAAAAGTAGAAAATGCATCCTTAAAAAAAACAGACAAGTATGAAACAGAAATTGGGAGAAGTGAAACAAGAACAGATTGATATAAACAAGAATGGACTATAAAACTTGGAATCATACACAGTTACACAAAAGAATGATTAATTTGGAAGATGAAGGTTTCATCCAGGGCCTAGAGGGATCATGACATAAAAAGATAAAAGAGCCATTACTAGAAATAAAAGGTGTATTGACAGACAAAGAAACCTAGCTAACCGGACTTCAAGAAGAAAACAGAGTAAGCATAGAATCATAACCTGCAGAGATATGACTAAGAATGTTCCAAATTTGAATACATGGCTTTCCAGATGGAAAATGCACACAAAGAGTCACCTGGAATAAATAAATTTAAATCTATGCTTAGACACATCACAGTGAAATTAACACAGAACATTGAAAATAAAGTTTTAAAAGCCATCCTAGAGAAAAAACAGTCAATCCAAAGGAAACAATAGATTAACAGAATTCTCAGCAGCAACAATAAACACCAGAAAAGGAGGAGGTAATACATTCAAAACACTGAAGGAAAATGAACTTCAACCTGGAATTCTGCACAATGCAAAATTATCATTTAAGAGAAAGGGCAATTAGAGTATACTCTCCAGAGAACATAGATTAAAAAAAAACTAGAAGGTGGGGGGAAAAAAGAAAAATAAAAAAACTACTACAAGCTAGATTTCAGCAAACAGTTTATTTGAAGCTCACAACTATATGATTATGCAGTATTACATGTCTTAAAAGTTCTGACAGCATGGTGTGTAAAAGTAGCTTCCAAGAGTCATTTGATTCTGATAAAGCTTTGAGTGACTTCTTCAAATTCTAGTTGTCCTTTAAGAGTGTTTTTCCCTTTTTCCTAAACCTCAATTGAAAGAGAAACTCTTTAAAAGAAAACCTACATAATTTTCCCACCAAAAACAGCTATCTAAACTATTACCAATTACTTAGCAGTTTACCTCCACATGCTTAGCAGTAAACACTTGACATTTTAAGTTTATTTATTTTGAGACAGCAAGCGAACGCGAGTACATGTGAGCGGGGGTGGGGGCAGAGAGAGAGAGAGAGAGCGCGCGCGCGCGCGCGCAAGCGAGCAAGCGAGAGAGAATCCCAAGCAGGCTCTGCACTGCCAGCACAGAGGCTCGAACTCACGAACCATGACATCATGCATGACCTGAGCCAAAATCAAGGGTCAGACGCTCAACTGACTGAACCACCCAGGCACCCCAATACCTGACAGTTTAGAGTGAAATGTCTGGAGACCTTCACAGACACCCTAATTCACACATTTACCACTCATGTAGAGTCTCTCCCAAAAGAGAGAATGTATTTCTATAAACAAGTTATCATAAGGTGAGATAGGTAAATTATAAATGAATTACTTAAGTGACCCCTTTAGACCCTCAATAAGAGTAGAGATTCACTGAGGAGTTAAAAACCTCAAAAGCCCACTGGGAAGAGAACATGGACCAGTAACGCTGAGAAAAGAATTCAAAATCCAACCATGGCAAAAGTGATCCAGAGGTGTTCCAGCTTACCCTGAGAAGGCAGAATACCTTATTATCAAAGGTCCACTAAATATTTTTATGTGGTACAGTCAAGAAACATTTCTGTATTCAGCTGCTGTCCCTCTTACCCAGTATTTTCCATGTAATCATTTTAATAGATGTCTAATATCCTATTAAGCAGATATATAACCCTTAACCAGAGGCGTCTTCTTGAACATTTATGTTGTCTGTATTGGTTTTTATTTTTATTAATACTAAAATAAATGTCATCATAGAACTTTTCCTTTCTTTTGAACTAGTTAACAGGATAAATGCTGATGGCATTTGTTGATAGCTGGCAAAACGATGCATGCTCTTTTAAACAGGGGGATTTATCCTTAATCTTTCCTCCACTATCACAATGTGAGTACTTCATCGTTATTTCTCTTCTCCTTGAACTTATCACTATGGCAGTTTCCTTTGCCTTTCTAATTTCTCATTCAGTGCCAACTGTTTTGATAATAGCTTTCAAATTCCCTTTAATAAATCCCTATTAAGAGGACCTGCAGAACTCTCAAGATTCCATCAACAGAGGCTGGTTTAAACCACAACTGTGTCTTCATGTTACACCATCCTGGAGCTCTGGCTGGCAATTTGAGTAATCTATAAACCAATCCTACAACTAGGGAACATACAGCAAAATGTACTGTGCCAAAGTTAATACAGGGGAAGAAAACACCTTACACAAAACAGAGTCATTCTACGGGAATATTCAACCTTGATAAATTCAAAACACTACCTACAGCGAGAGATAAATTTATGAGAATCTGATTTTGATTTCAAAGAAAGCCTTTTATTTTTAACTAGAGGCCACAAAAAACCAATTTCGAGTTTCAATGATGTTGCTATTGTTTTCCTTTCTCTATTTCATTCATCTCAACTCTCCTCTTCATCATTTCCTTCCTTCTGCCATCTTTGGGTTTAGCTTGCTCTCCTTTTTCTCATTTCTTATAGTGTAAAGTTACCTTATTGATTTTCGATCCCTCTTTTTAATGTAAGTGGTTATAGCTATAAATTTCCTCCAGAGTACTATTAGTACTATTATTCCTGCATCTCATAGGTTTTGGCAGGTTTTCCTTTTCATTCATCTCAAGGTGTTTTCTAATTTCACTTACAATTTCTTCTTTAACCCACTGGTTTTTTAAGAGCATGTTGCCTAATTTCTACATGTTAGTGAATCTTCCAGTGTTACTTCTGAGTTCTAGTTTCATTCCACCGTGGTCACTTACTATGATTTCACTCTCCTTAAATTTATTGAGACTTGTTTTGTGGCCTAACATATGGTCTATCCTGGAGAATGTTCCATGTGCACTTGAGGAAAATGTGTACTGTGCTGTTGTTGGGTGGAGCATTCTATAGATAGATGTCTGTTAGGTCTAGTTGACTTACAGCATTATTCAGATCTTCTATTTCCTTTTTTAAATTTTTTTTAACATTTATTTTTTGAGAGAGACAGACAGACAAAGCATGAGCAGGGGAGGGTCAGAGAGCGAGGGAGGCACAGAATCCGAAGCAGGTTCCAGGCTCTGAGCTGTCAGCACAGAGCCTGACATGGGGATTGAACCCGCCAACTGTGACATCATGACCTGAGCTGAAGTCAGACGCTTAACCGACTGTGCCACGCAGGTGCTCCTCAAGTCCTCTATTTCCTTACTGGTCTTCCATCTAGTTGTTCTATCCATTATTAGAAGTGAGATTGTATAGAACTATGTGTAACTCCCTTTAATTCTGTTGGGTTTTGCTTTGTATATTTGAGGGGCTCTGTCATTAGGTGTGTATATTCTTCTAAATTTTTTGCCATCTTAAGGGAGTGACCCTTTTTTATCAATACGTAATGTCCTTCTAGGTCTCATAACAGTTTTTTATCTTTAAGTCTATTTAATCTGAAGTGACTACAGCCACCCGGGCTCTCTTTTGGTTACTATTTGCATGAAGGATCTTTTTCCATTCTTCCATTTTCAACCTATATGTATCACTGGATCTGAATGAAGTCTCTGGTAGACAGCATATAGATGAATTATTTTTTAAATCCATCTCCTTCTGCCTTTTATTTGGAGATTTTTATCCATTTAAAGTAGTTACTAATAAGGAAAGATTTACTTTTGCCATTTGCTGTTTGTTTTCTATGTCTTACACCTATTTGGTCCTTCAGTTCCTCCATCACTTCTCTTTTTATGATTAACTGATTTTTTTTCTAGTATACCATTTTTATTACCTTCTCACTTTCATACTTTTTCATATGTTTTAGGTTTTTTTTCCTAAGGATTAATGTCTTAACTTTATAACCATCAAGTTTGAATTAATAGCAGCTTAGTGTCAAAAGTATACTCACACTCTACTCCTTTATAGCCCTGCTGCCCCTTATATTATTATTGTCACAAATTATATCTTTATATATGTGGGCCCATTGACATAGATCTGTAATTATTGTTTTAAGCACTTTTAACTCCTAAGGAAAAAAGACGAGCTACAAATCAACACTACTGGGTTTTCTATTCACCAATGTAGCTACCTTCACCATTCTTCATTTCTTTTTATGGCTTCGAGGTACTGTCTAGTGTCCTTTCATTTCAGCCTGGAGGACTCTTCAGTATTCATTATAGGGCAGGTCTACTAGTCACAAACTCCTTGAGTTTTTGCCTATCTGGGAATGTCTGTCTATAATGACATTGTCTGGGGAGTGGGGGTTATAAAGTGCCTCCCCAGGCCACCTGATGCCATCAGATCAGGGTTAGGAGACCCCTTTGGTCTCTGCTGAAACCACGTTTGCCAACTAGAAAAGTATCAACCCAGGCTGTCTGGCGAGGGACAAGAGACCAAACTCCGAGATCGATCTCTGATGACACCAGAGGGAGGGGCACCCATGGTGTCTGGCTGGGGTAGGGCAGGTATTGTCAAAAAGGTTTCTATCTAGCTTGGCTACCCCTTTCCCAGTCCTTTAACTAGACAGTAGACTTTTCTCAAGGCTTTGTTTTCTTTTGGTCTACACTTGTTGGCAATTCCAGGCTACAGGCTTCTCTAGTACCCAGTGCAGGACACATGGGAGATTTTTTTCTTTAACTCAGGCAACTCACACCACCATGCCATTCCTCAAGTCCTAAGGCCCTCAACCAGTCCACTTTCCTGTTTACATCTTTCAAAGTCCTCTGTTTATTACGTCCAGGGCCTTCCATTGTATTCAGCAGTGTGGGCAAGCAGGGAGAAATTAGTCTAAACTATCTTGTCCTCAATTGTTTTATGATGTTTCGACTATATTTGCAACTAAATTTTTCTTGGACAAAGGAATACAACCAGAATCTAAGACCTTAAGAATGAGAAGGATCTATCTACTTTAATCTTCACATTTTACAGAAGAGGCAATGGTAGGTCTGTGAGACGAATGTGCTTACTCCCACAAGGCTACCGAGCTACAGAGTAGTCAGGCAAAGAATAAGACCACAGACATATTCATGCAGTGTTCTACAGCTTTCACTATGTCCTTCCATCATCACAGATGAAGAGAAATCCTGGGCCTAGATCTTTTCTTAATTACAGAAATACTCATTAACATACTGTGATTTTCACCTCATCTGCAGCGTGCACCCTAAGACAGAACAGAGTAACACTCTGAAAGAAAGTGAAAGTGGCATCTTAGGTGATAGGCTTGTAAATTCAGAATAATTACTAAGTTTCTAATACATGAATACATAGAAAAATACCTCTTGACATATACTAAACTTCTATATTGATGAGTAAAAATGATGATGCTGTAATCTTTGAAAGCTCACAAATATGCTTTATCTAAATAGCCAATATATTAAGGTGATTCGATGACTAACGTACATTGTATGAGATCATGTGCATGTATTATAGCAAAAGATCTTGTGATATTTGACGCATGCCCACTGAGTTTTAACTTGATAAAGAAAAAAGCCATGAGGGGCGCCTGGGTGGCTCAGTCAGTTAAGTGTCCAACTCTTGGTTTCGGTTCAGGTCATGATCTCATGGTTTGTGAGTTTGATTCCCGCATCCAGCTCCGCACTGACAGTGCAGAGCCTGGTTGGGATTCTCTCTCTCTCTCCCTCTCTCTTTGCCCCTCCCCTGCTCATTCTCATTTTGCGCTCGCGCTCTCTCTCTCTCTCTCTCTCTCTTTCTATCTCAAAATAAATAAACTTCAAAGAAAAAAAGAACTCAGGGCATACCAGCAACAAATCCCCTAGATTCTCAACTTCTTCCTTGAACATTCCTTCTCTTGCCTTAATTCGGTGTTTCTCAATCCTGGCTGTACTTCAGAACCATGTGGGGAGCTTCTTAAAACTCCCAATGCCTGAGCCTCCTCCCTGGGGGTGGGACCCAGACATCAGTAGGTTTAAAGCTCACCCAGATGATTTCACTGTGCATAAGGGTAAGTACCCCTGGACTGACACCCTTTGTTCTCCCTTCAGGGACTGCTCCCCCAACAGAACTCTCTTGTCAGGGGGCCCTTCTTCTCCCCCAGCTCTGGTACCACCGGGACTCAAGTGGGCAGGCCGCTGGTCCTCATTCCCACCTCTAAACACTAAATCTCTCTCCCCCAAAATCTAGCTTTCTACATTTCAGACAGTTCCTCAAACAAATGGGGATCTCTTACATGCGTGTTTCCTTGCATTTGCTTTTTCTCTACAGTAATAGTCTGCATCCTTCGGCCATCAGAAAAGCAAAGTTCTCATTTAAAACTCACTTCACTGGTCATCTCAGCCCTTCCACGAAGCCCTCTCAGTCTAAGCTTAAGAGTACTGATCAAATGCTTCCTCCACAGTGCATCCATTCTGCAGTGCTATTTTAGTATTCATTACATTGCCAACGAGAAGCACCTGCCGTTGTAAGAAATTCGTAGTATAAATAGGAAAATTGTGAGCACGTTAGTCTACAAAGAGCCCCAATTCATCAAATGTGGTGCTAATATAAAACTGGAAAGATTACCCCATGTACCAAAAAACCTCTTTTCTTTAGAAAGATTACTGCCATAAGAAATGTAACATGGCATCAATACTATGAAACAGATTTAATTATTGGAGTACCGATCAGGCCCTTAGCAGAGAAGCAACCTACAGGACAAGCCACTCCGCAGATGGCATTTTATTCAGTTTCTATGCAAAGCATGAGGTACCAAGTTCAACTCTCATTTTAACGCTGCTCCATATGAAACAGTTCACTCTAATTGCTGTTTAGTCATTTATGTTATGAATCAGTCTTTTAAAAAATTAATAAATAAACGTGTCACCTCCTCTGAGCAGAGCCAAAATACCATGCCCTGTCTCTAGCCCGTCCCCAGGAAAACACAGAACACAAACCATTTGATTCTTTATATAGTCACATGGTCCCTCTTGATCTTACCTATAGTACGAAAAATAAAAAGATCTGTTTCTTTGAATTTATTCCTTTTCTTAACTCCAGAGCCCCATTTGTATAACTTAATCCACATGTTCATATCATAATGGTGCTTAGTAGAAATAGGAGCCAGCGAAACTGCATTTTATGCTAAAAACCTATACCTTCTCCCTCTCACTTGACAAAAGATACACTTTTAGTGTATGTAGAAATGATCTATATATACCTTTGTGGGCACAGTTGCAAACATACAAGCGCTTTTCTCTTACATACTTAAAACCTCAAAGGGCATCACTGGCCACGAAGTTTTTTAAACAGTGTTCCTTTTTAGGGAACAGAATGTTTTCGTGTTTATTATAATCTAGTCTTGCCCATTTATCAAGTTAAATAATATGAAATTTTTCAATCAAAACCTTTCTATCTTATAAAATCTCTTCTCAGAGCTACCAATAAATAAAAGATTTAAAATATAACCAAGCTTCCTTGTTTTCTCCCCTAGGTACTACAGTTTAAGCCTCATAAAAATGAGTCTGTGGTTAAGTACTGTATATATATTTTTTCCCAAAGTCAAGCCAATTGTCCATATATAACAAGGAACACTCAAAAAATGTGTTTAACAGAGCAAAAGACGAATTCGGAGCGCTTAAGATTTGCTGTAATAAAGCTTGCTGCGAAGTGGTAAAAATGACCTCATGAGAAAGTAAGCAAGAAGGAACAGAAAAGCAAATAAGAAAACACAACAAAGTGAAAACATGACAATCTGAAACCCGAAGCTAATGTGTAGTAAACCTTATTTTGCATTTTCAATTCCTCTAGGGAAAACTATTCACCTAAGTATAAAAATTTAACTTCAATCACATAATATAGAGAGGAGGTGACAGATTAAAGAGGTTTGGAAATGTTATTACCACTACTCTAAGGCTGGTGTATAATGTTTCCTAACAACCAAGCCCTCAGGATATTGATAAGTATTTTATAAATAAAGAGGTGAATGGTCACAATCACTAGGAAATCGCAAGCTTTACCAAATTTGACCAGATTTCTTTACTGTAGAATTTCAAACCCTTCAATGAGCCCATTCGCACCGTGAACCTCCCTAAGTGGGTACCGAGGCCACAGCCTGCAAATCTGTCTTACCACAGAGCCCTATGAACGTCTCCCAGAAGACTACTTTATCACAAGCAGTTCGGGAAAGACTAGAATATACAGGTGCCCCATCCAAGTGGTTAGGGGACTCTCTCCCAGGGCCATTAGGAATTTGACACTGCACAAAGACTAAATACAATCATGTGTTCAGTACCCAGGATTTCCTCTGTTGAATGTGTGTGTCCCACTTACAGAGGAGGACAGGGGGAGAGCAGGGGGAGGTCAGTAGCGAAGGGATTTTCTGCCTGCATTTCTTACACACCTGTTTCTGCAGTCTGAAATCTCCATAGTTAGGCAGCTGAGTTGGAGGCCTGCGCTGAGCACTGCGCTTACTGTTTACCCTGAGATGGGAAATCTGGTAGACAAAGAAGCAGTCTCGTTCATTAACAGTGACTTGAGAATTCCCAGCCCCCCATCAGATCCTCAGTCACTAAGCCCCAAAGCAGGCAGGAAGCCCACTCAAGCAGGTCAGACGAGGCCCGCTGATAGCAGCAACACATTTCACAACCGGGAAATAACTGCTGTCACATGTGCGGTAGAAGATAAGGAGGTTGGTCACAAAAGCCCTTTCAGACAGGTCTTCCACGCATTCATCCAGGCGGCTCCCAAGCCCTAGTTTGAAACCAGCAGCTGGTGGGTAACCGCCTCCAGAATGCCCACTCTTCTGTTTTGACAAAGTCCCGGTTTGCTATTGGTGCCAATCAGGAGTTTGATCTCATCTACGTCCTCCACAGGAAGACAGGGTGAAGGCCTTACCTGCCAATGCAGCAGATCACTGTCTTACTGTATACATACACATCAGCTTCAAGGATGGGGAGGACAGGGATGTTTAGGAGATGGACCCTGACCGGGGAGCTGACTCTACCTATTCACTAGCTATGTCACCTTAGCTGACTTGCTTAACCCCTGTATGTTTCAATTTCCTCATCTGTATAAAAAGAAAGCATATTAACACCTACTTCATAGGAGTTTTGTGAAGATTAAATAATGCGCTGAAAGCACTTAGCACAATAGGTGCTCGATAAACAGAACTAATAATTTAAATGAGCAGAAATCATAAGCAGGGAAAAGCTTGGAATGGAACTAAAGCTTGCTATTAGATATAAATGAGTATTTTGTTGGCTGATTAATCAACAGGTCTTAGAGCCAATCCTGGAGCGTTGGAAAGGGGGTTCTCATTCGTTTCTGGGAGTCAGGAAGAACGGGGCTTTTTATTACCCTTCAGACTGAGGCAGGAAAGCAGGACCTCACTGTATTTGCACCTCAAGGTTGAGTGGATGCTAAAGATGATCTAATTCTCTAAAAGAAGGACAAGCAAATGTTAAAAGTGGCTTCAGACACTCAGCGAATCCTAAGATGTGGCATACGGAAAGATATGCTCTGGGCAGCATTTTCTGCCGAAAGTTAGAGAGGGCCTTTAAAGGCACAAAGTTTCTTCAGCAGCAGTTAACAAAAGGAAGGACCCGTAGTGCCCTTTACCGCATTCCGCAGATTTGCTGCTTCCTTCTCATTTCCAATTCTACGAGCAGTGTTGATGAATAAGGCCATAGCAGCATATAAAAATAAGGCAGAATGAATTCACAGGCGAAACAGATTTTGGTGACACACTCTCCCAACTCCTGATGTTTCAGCTTATTATTCCAAAGGAAGATACCAACCTAACGAAAGCACTGTAGGCTCAAACCACAGCTCTAACACCATGGTGATGGCCATTTATTTTTAGTTTATGCAGAATTCACACAGCTCCTAAAACATGATGAAAATATACACACCCAGACTGTACATACTATACAGAAACACCATGTCCCCCACCCCCAAAGCCAAAGGTGAACCAATACACATTTGTTTGGTTGCCTATTGAGGGAACTTCCACTTTTCTACATGAGGTTGAGGGACTGGCTAGATAAGAAGAAATTCAACCGCTCTCTCCTCTCTTTGTCCAGATGTCATCTTGGGAATGTGACCAGCCAGTTCTGTGGCTATCAACCCTTGCAAAGGAAGCACAGTGATAGAACCACTTCCCTAGTACCGAACAGTTCACAGAAATCAACTTCTGTCTCCTACCTGTGATGGACAAGGTCTTGGAGGGAGCGCAGGCGGCGGAGGTAACAATCCTGACTTAGTAGCTGAAAAGAAAAACACATACTGTTAGGAATTCCCAAACACAAAACAAATACCCCTCCACTTCTTAACTAGGAATAGCAATTGCAGTTAACATGTTTAAGTTATTAAAATCCATCTGAAGGCTTAATTTAAAAAAAAAAGCACATGCTATTTCTAATCCCTTTTTCATCTGGATCCTACCTTCTCCAAATCCAATTATTTATATAGGCTGTTGTGATTAAGACCATATAAAACAGTAAGGAAAAGACACCTTTTGATCAAAGCACTGGAACCCAGCACGGGAAAGGCGGTCAATCCCTCATTATTCTGATGTTAATTATTTAGTTTCCAATCATCTAGGCCCTTAGGTTTCTCCAACATGTCTCCCTCTCTCCCGGCCACTACACTGCTCATTAGCTCAGCAAGGAGGCTACAGAAACGAAGGGAGCCAGAGTTCCCGTGACGCAGCTCTACTGCCCTGTAAGCAAGTAGGTCTGACAGCAGCAGGGGACGCTGGAAGAGACGGACTAAAATGATGTTTACAGACCCTTCAAAGATCTCAATTGCCTTTTCTCTCCCTGATCCTTATTAGCAGAAATAAGAAAATCTGTTTCTAAAATAATCTGGCCCCATTTGAAGGATGTTTTGAAGGGAAGTTTCAGTCTAATTTTTTTTTTTTAATTTTGTGAGATCTAGAGAAAATTTGAGTTAAGCCAAGAATGTCTGAATTATAACTTAACAATGAAAATAAACATCTGCTAGTGAATTATAAATCAAGTCCAAAATCACACACAAGAAATAACTTTATTATCACACACTGGCAAGTTAAACCATATTCTTTACAAACTCCTTTAAAAAGCACACTGTGCTCTATATAACCGACACAGCTTATTGGCAATTCTATAATATGTGTGCTAATATTTGGACAATTTTCTGTGACTTAAAAATAAATCATAGCAATGTGCCAAGAACATAAAAGTTTTTGTAAATCACTTTTGATCTGACCTAGCTAGACCAGACATGCCCAAAGATGGAGTTTGGGGCTTTCCACAAAGGTAACTTAAGAGTAATTTCACAGAGATTTGCATTCTGAGCCAGGGCAGAGATATGGTACAACCATGTGGGTCCATCAATGACCTCTCTCAATCTGTCTCTCATTAAAATTTATGAAACACATCAGCGGGTCACAACTCCAGTGGTGGTAAGACCTTGGACAGTCTTCAATAACAAAGCGTGTAGCAGCAGAAAAACAAAAGCCTCAGGAATTATCCGTCTCAGGGTCCCAACTCTAAAGGTCCTCAGGATTGGGCCTTTAAATTACCGGTTTCTTTTAAAACAAAACTTGAAAAATCTACACGTGCTTTTAAAGGAAAAGCCTTGCACCAGAACAAACTGTGTGTTAAAAATCACCCTTTATTAACAAAAGAGGCCTAAGAATCGATAAGCCGCTTAATTAAACTTCTGCTTCCAGCCAAGAGGGAGTAACAAAGACCAGATTTATCCTCCCATTTGAAACAGCCAAAAACAAACACGTTTTTTATATGAAACAACAGTTTTCAACACTAGAGCAAAACACAGAAAACGACAGTTTTCAAGACACTAGGAAACCAAGCAACAAAAGACAGTGATCCCTGAGAGGCAGGAAACCAAGCAGGTGAGTTGTGGGTCTCACTGTTCCCACTTAGTGTACTCGGATACAGGACCTACACATCATATTCGGGTCTGGTGCATTTCATTTGTGCTATTTTTTAATTAAAAAAACAAATGCCCTATCTTTATAAAAGATGGTATGAGGGTGTTTCTGCATATACTTTTGGATAAAATCGTATCACCTACAAACATGAACAGTAATTCTGTTGCCTCTTTTCAGTACCTTTACCTATTTTGTGTTTTTTATCTTACCTGGCAAGAACATCTACTATAAAGTTGACTTGTAATGATCATATGGGCATTCTTACCTTCTTTGATCTCAAAGGTAAGGCTGTCACTATTTTACCATTAGTATGGTACTTTCCGTAGGTTTCTTGTAGAAACGCTATAACGAATTATGAAAATTCCCACCTGTTGAGATTTTTTTTATAATTTGTTGATGATTTTTAACCAAAGTTGCATCTCCATCCACTGAGATGATGGTATGATTTTTCCCCTGATAATTAGTTAATATGATAAATTACATTATACATGTTTAAATGTGAAAGCACCCTTGCCAGCCTACGATAATCCCAACTTGGTCAGGTTTTTAGATCTGCTAGATTTAGTTGGCTAATATTGTGCTTAGGATTTTTGCCAACCATATTCATAAGTGGACTGTGATCAGTAAGTCTCCTTTCTCATGTAGTTGTCTGTCAGGCCTGATTCAGCCAGAAAATGTTCCCCATGTGTGCTCGGGAACAGGCTGTGTAAGATCGAAGATTGTTTTTGTTGCTAATGTTGAATGTCAGGTACAACTTGCCAGCAGAACTATCTGGGCCTGAAGTTTTGTTTGAAACAAGATTTTTAATGATTTCATTTCTTTAATTGTTACAGGATTATTCAGACTTTCTAATTCTTAAGTCAGTTTTGAGAAATTTTATTTTTCTAGACATTTATTGTCTAAAGGCTCATATTTATTGCCATAAAGGAACTCCTACGCCCTCCTCTACTCATCTTAATCTCCATGCACCTAACTTTTGTTTTTGATTCCTCATACTATTTGTATCATCACTCTACTTTCCCTTCACTGAGCTCACTTGACATTTGACCATTTTATTACTCTTTAAAAAAAAAAAAAAACTTGGGGCACCTGGGTGGCTCAGTCGGTTAAGCGTCTGACTTTGGCTCAGGTCATGATCTCGCAGTTTGTGAGTTCGAGCCCCGCGTCGGGCTCTGTGCTGACAGCTCAGAGCCTGGAGGCTGCTTCAGATTCTGTGTCTCCCTCTCCCGTGCCCCTCCCCCGCTCACACTCTCTCTGTCTCTCAATAATAAATAAACGTTAAAAAAATTAAAAAAAAAAACTTTCCTGAGCCTCTGTATTGCCTGCCTCCTTTGTTTCATTAATGTCCGCTCATCTTGCATTTTCTTTCTTTAGGCTTATCCTATTGTTCTTTTTCTAGCGTAAAAACAGTAGCCAAGCTCAATTTCCAGTGTTTCTTCTTTTCTAACATAAGCATTTAGCGTTACAAATTTTCTTCCAAGAATCACAGGTTTTTGATATGTTCTCATTCAGTTTTACAACTTTCCTAATTTCCATTACAATCTCTTTTATGATAGTACCTTCCGTTTGAAATTCATCCTTTAGAATTTCTTTCATTGAGCATCTGTTAGTAGCAAGCTTACTCCGTTTGTGGGACTGAAAGTCTTTATTTCACCCTCATTCTTAAGAGATTATTTCCCTGGGTCTAGATTCTAGATGGACAGCTACTTTCTCGCAGCACATTAAAAATAACATTTCGCAGTCTTCTGGCCTCCATTGCTGCTGCCGAGGAGTCAGGTGTCCATAGAATCGTTTTTTGCTAAGTAGTCGGTCTTCGCTGTTTGCGGTGCTCTGCAGTACTGAACCTGACGCTGAGTCTGCCTAGTTCTTCATCTTCTTTTTCTTTCAACACCTACTGAGCTTCACTGGAATTTCTAAACCATGTGGCATCCCGTTCATTCTGGGAAACTCTGAGTGATTCTTCAAGTACTGTCTTTCTGCCAGTTTCTCTACCTCTCCTTCTGGAGCTCTTTGTCTAAACTGTGCTGTGTTCTGGATAATTTTCTAATATCTACTGTTCCATTAACCAATTCCCTCTTCAGCTGTGCTTAATGCCCTGTTAATCCTGTCTTTAGGTTTATTTCAATGACTGTTTCATTTCTAGTTCTATTTGATCTTTTTTCAAAGGGCTTTTTTTTCATTTTTATAATTTCTTGGCTATGTACTCATTTTCTCCATTTCCTTTTTTCCCCAAATTATTAAACATATTTATGTAACAGTGTGTGTCTGATAATCCCACAATCTGAGGCCCTTGTATTTACTACTATTTTGCTGCTCCTGCTATCTATCTCTCCTACTGGTCTATTTCCTAGAGTGCTTGGCAACCTTTGACTCTAAATGCATATCCCTTGAAACTTTACCTGAAGAAATACTTTGGGCTCTGTGTGGAAAGTGGGTTCCTTCTCTACTATGTCTGCCAGAACCAGAAACTTGAAGACACTTACCAACTTGGGATCACTTTAAACTATAATCTTGGCCTGATACTGTGTAAGATTCCTAGTTTCTTTACTATCCTGAAATTTATTAAATGCCTCATAGTAAGACTTTTGAGTATAGATAGTAGCTTGAATATGTGCAACTAATCTCACTCTTACCTCATTAACAGTGAAAAGAACTGTTTAAACTTCCTTGTTTAAATTTGAAACTAGGAAAAGAGATGAGTGGCTGATGCCTAAATCAGCAGTAGAGAAAGCAGAGACTAATCAGTTTGTACCACACAAGCCCCTCAGTTCTCAAGAATCAGTGACATCAAACTCCTCGGGAAGTAGGGGTAAAATGAAGAAAGCAATAAAAAAATAAACAAAATTAACTAACAGTGAATCCTACTTCCTACCCTTTAGAAGGGTATACCTTCACAATACCCTTGAAGATCAGGTTCCAGCAATACCTCATGCAGCTTTTGGCTTCAGCATCCCTGCTCCTGTGGTCCCCTCTACCTGTAGTATCCATGCCCTACCCCTACTTCACCTTAATAGCTCAGAATATAGTAAGTATCCAACAAATATCTATTTGAACTAATCTAAGAACTACAGGACCATGATCCATCAGAGCAGTTAGATCCTAAGATATTTCTCCCACATTCTGCATATTTGCAGCATGTTTCCCACTCCAGCAAAAGGCTAGAAATATTTTTCTTCTCCAGGGAGGACACCTGGCCGAGATGAAGGCATGAGGCCATACTGAAAACAGGGGGATCTAATAAATATATGAATTCTGGATGCTGAGACTTCCAACCCAATTCCTCTCTGCTCTCAAACTTCTGTATCCAGAGACTGAAAGAAGTGCTCCAGGGAACTAGACCAGCCAAGAAGGAAGATCTAGATACCAACATTCAGAGATCTCCAACAAGTCATATCATTCTACCATGAAACCCAAAGGTGGCAGGTCCTATCCATTTACCCGTATAGTCCAATGAGCTTTTTTACCACCTTTATTTTGTCTTTAAGTTTATTTATTTTGAGAGAGAGGGAGAAAGAGAGAATCCCAAGCAGGCTCCACACTGGCAGTGCAGAGCCCGATGTGGGGTTCGATCCCACAAATCGTGAGATCATGACCTGGGCCAAAACCAAGTGTCAGACACTTAACCAACTGAGCCACCCAGACACCCCTACCCCTTTTCTTAAATAGAAACAGATGATGAAGTATTACCAGATAGCTGCAGAAAATTTCTAATCTAAGAGCAGTAAGAATAGAAAAAGTTAATCTAAAGAGAGTAGATCTATATTAGGAGAAAAAATATAATGTATATTAGTATCATCATAACAATCATTCAGTTTATTCCAGAAATATTTAAACATTTACCATGTGTCAGGCATTGTTCGGAGTGCTGGGAAAACATCAGTGGAAAAAAAAACAGGAAAAAAGGCCTACCCTCATGAATCTTTATTCTACTGAGAAGACAGATAATGGAGTGGAAGTAAGGAATGAAATTTCTAGGAGTCATTAGGGAAATCCTCAGTAAAAGGTAAGAGAGATTATTTGCAAAGATGAAATACTCAGATGCTATTGAAAAAAAAAAACAGTCAAATAATTAAAAAGAGCACCTGGAAATCAAAAACATGAGAGCAGAAATGGAAAGCTTAATAGAAAGTTTCAAAGATAATATAAGGATATCTTAAAGAAAGTAGGATAACATCCAAATAAAAGTTCCACAAAAAGAGAGTAAATAGCTGGCACAAAAAGAGACACTCAGATGAATGGAACAGAATAGAGAACCCAGAAATGGACCCACAAACATATGGCCAACTAATCTTTGACAAAGCAGGAAAGAATATCCAATGGAATAAAGACAGTCTCTTCAGCAAGTCGTGCTGGGAAAACTGGACAGCAACATGCAGAAAAATGAACCTGGACCACTTTCTTACACCATACACAAAAATAAACTCAAAATGGATGAAAGACCTAAAGGTAAGACAGGAAGCCATCAAAATTCTCAAGGAGAAAGCAGGCAAAATCCTCTTTGATCTTGGCCACAGCAACTTCTTACTCAAGACATCTCTGGAGGCAAGGAAACAAAAGCAAAAATGAACTACTGGGACCTCACCAAAATAAAAAGCTTCTGTACAGTGAAGGAAACCATCAGCAAAACTAAAAGGCAACTGACAGAATGGGAGAATATATTTGCAAATGACATACCAGATAAAGGGTTAGTATCCAAAATCTACAAAGAACTTATCAAACTCAACACCCAAAAAACAAATAATCCAGTGAAGAAATGGGCAAAAGACATGAACAGGCACTTCTCCAAAGAAGACATCCAGATGGCCAACCAACACAGGAAAAAAGGCTCAACATCACTCATCATCAGGGAAATACAAATCAAAACCACATTGAGATACCACCTTACACCTGTCAGAATGGCTAACATAAACAACTCAGGCAACAACAGATGTTGGCAAGGATGAGGAAAAGAGAATCTCTTTTGCATTGCTGGTGGGAATGCAAACTGGTGTAGCCACTCTGGAGAACAGTATGGAGGTTCCTCAAAAAATTAAAAATAGAACTACCCTACGACCCAGGAATTGCACTACTAGGTATTTGTCCAAGGGATACAGGTGTGCTGTTTCAAAGGGACACATGCACCCTCATGTTCATAGCAGTACTATTAACAATAGCCAAAGTATGGAAAGAGCTCAAATGTCCATCGATGGATGAACAGATAAAGAAGTTGTGGTATATATATACACATATATATACACAATGGAGTATTACTTGGCAATCAAAAGGAATGAAACCTTGCCATTTGCAACTATGTGGATGGAACTAGAGGGCATTATGCGAAACAAAATTAGTCAAAGACAAGTATCATATGACTTCACTCATATGAGAACTTTAAGACACAGAACAGATGAACATAAGGGAAGGGAAGCAAAAATAATATAAAAACAGGGAGGGGGACAAAACATAAGAGACAAATATGGAGAATAAACAGAGGGTTACTGGGGGTGGGGTGGGAGGGGGGATGGGCTAAACGGGTAAGGGGCATTAAGGAATCTACTCCTGAAATCATTGTTGCACTATATGCTAATTTGGATGTAAATTTAAAAAATAAAATTAAAAGAGAGAGAGAGAGAGAGAGAGAGAGAGTAAATAGCAGGAAAAAAATCACCTAGTCCAAGAAAACTTCCCAGAAATGAAGAATACGAGTTTCTAAATTAAAAAAGCCCAGAGTGCCCAGGACAACGGAAGAAAACAGACCCAGGGCAAGGCACATCGATATGAAATTTCAAAATAAAAGATTCTACAAGTTTCCTGCAGCGGGTGGAAGAGGAGGGGAGGCCGCATCCAAAGGATCAAGAGTCCAAAAGGTTTTAGACTTTTAAGATACCACTGGAAGCTAGAATTCATTGGAGCAATGCCATGAAAATTCTGAAGAAAACTGATTTCCAACTGATGGCTTTCCCCAAAAGAGCAGCCTGCATGACGGTTCAAGTAAAGTTATTTTTAGACATTCAGGGTCTCATATTGAGCTCCATGCACCCTTTCCGAGAAACTACTCAAGGATGTGTTCTACCAAAGCAAGAGAGTAAACCAAGAAAGAGCAAAAGATGAGAACAGGATAAAAGAGATCCAACACGGGAGAAAGAAGAAAATCCTTGGATGACACAGATGGGGGATGCCATGATGAAAACTAAGTATGAGGCACAGAAGACAATCACTCTACATTTCTTCAAACAGATGAAACTAATACCTGTGTCAGAATTTCATAAAAGGAACTTTAGAAAATTGAGAGAGTCTGCAGTTGATTCAGGGCCAAGTACATTGAAAAGAAACAAGTTGATTATTCACTCCAAAGCCAACAAAAATCTGTCCAAGTAAGAAAAGTCAGTAATTTACTATATGGCTTACATAGCCATAATACTACCCTAAATACTACTGATCTAACCAAAATTCTAATGTAAGTGTACTGGGAGGGTGAAAGAGGAGAAAGATGCTAGAAAGGGAAGGCAGTAGATGATGACTAAAACTGAAAAGTCAACAAGAGGTTATACAAATATGTTATTTTGCAGTGTGAATACCAAAAGAATATAAAAAACTGTAGCAGAGTATATTCTCTCAAGTCTTGAGGTTCATCAATAGCCTTGGAGGTACTTCCCAGACTTCAGTGTGTCCCCTCAATTCAACACAGAGCCCTGGGCCTTCCCTTCCACCATATCCAGATACCAGCTGAGATTATTCACTTTTCCAGCTTTTTCCTTCTCTTTCCAGAAGTCATGTCCACTGACCCTCGGTCAAGAGAAGGTGAAACTAAGAGCACCCACTCACTTTATTTCACTCCAGATTTGGAGTATCAATAAGAAATCTCAAGATTTGCCTACTTGCACACACAACTTCTAGAAGGAGGCAGGCAGAGTCAAGAGTGCGCCCAAAGCCTCAGGTTTCCCCTTAGCTGCCACTCTTTCAAAAAAAAAAAAAAAGGCATGAGCTCCTGCATCTTTGCCTATTTGGTTCATGCTGAAAAATCTCTTCTTCGTGTTTATGACCATGTTCATTTCCTTTAACAATAAGTGATATTAATCTAGGTTCATTCTACCAATTTTAAATCCAGTTCATCTTTTTATCTCCCACAGCCCCTAAACACACTGCCTTGTGCATAGTAAGTATTCACATGGTGCATGAATAACTGAAATTGAATTTAGTAAAATAATCTCCTCTTATAATAGTTTCAGTCCATTCATGACCTTAAATTGGATTCAAGTATTTTATCCAGCATGCCCTAATCAATTTTAAAGAGTGAAAACATATACCTTCATGCAAAGTGAAACTGAAAAAATACTTTGGCTGAGTAATCTAGCATACACATGCAAAAGATGACAACGTACCTGTTAAGAGTAACACCTGCTTGCCCGGAAGGGAAGAGAAGGAAAGAAGAGGGGAGGAGAACACTTTTGATGCATACATTAAAAGCTACCATCCTCGTGAAGCAACTGCAGGTTTATTCCTAAAATCTCACAGTTAACAGGTCGAACACCAGGTATCAGCAAGGCTCTGTCAAATCAAAAATTTTTTATAAGTTGGGGGTGCCTGGGTGGCTCCGTCGGTTAAGCGTCCAACTCTTGATTTGGACTCTGGTCATGATCTCGCGGTCGTGGGATTGAGACCCACACCAGGCTCTGCACTGGGCATGGAGCCTGCTTAAGATTTTCTCTCTCCTTCTCCCTCTGCCCCTCTCCAGCTTGTGCGTGCTCTCTCCATCTCCCCCCAAAAAATAATTTTTGCATGTGTAATCAGAAAAAAAAAATGATACCCAAATCCTGAAAACAAGATTTAAAAGTTCATAAAAGAAACTGCTATTTAATCCTAAACTCAAAAACACAGTAATAATTTGTGGTGTTTATTAATTTATTGAAAGATGTGCATTTTCTAACACTGATCTGCTGAATCTCCGGTTTCTAGTGTCTTCATCCCAAACTCTAACCTCTAAAATTCATCCTTTTATTATGCTAAGAAAGTTCCAGACAGGGGCACCTGGGTGGCTCAGGTGGTTAAGTGTCTGACTTTGGCTCAGGTCACAATCTTGCGGTTTGTGAGTTCAAGACCCACTTGGCACTCTGCGCTGATGGCTCAGAGCCTGGAGCCTGCTTCGGATTCTGTGTCTCCCTCTCTCTCTGCCCTCCCCTGCTCATGCTCTGTGTCTCTCTCTTAAAAAGAAAAAAAGAAAAAGAAATTTCCAGACAAAATATTATTCATATATGTTACTATCTATATACTAATTTCCTTCAGATTTTTACAAAGCCCCAAATCAATGACTTAATGAAAACGTGTTCCAAATTACTAAGTGGAAATAAAGCAGATGTGGTGTTGGATAGCTGCAAGGAACAGAAAGTCAATTCTTCAGGGGAGTGAAACTTGGAATAACTTCAGCTGTGAAAAGGCCTCCCATCCCCCCAAACTAGGAATATTTTATGAAGAAAATAAAAGCATTCAAATGCCAAAGGAAAAGAAAACACTTAAAGGATGGAAAATGTTGAAAGGAGTCTACCAGTGGGACCAACACTTAAGTATCAATCAAGTAGAGTTAGCCATAAGCAAAGCTTCAAGGATTTCATCAAGAAGGACCATTCCTCTTCTTGGAATCCATTAAAATGGCTATTTGTTTGTAATAGACAATGTACTTCCTTTCCTTTCTAATCATAAAAGCACGTGTGAGTCTATGCCTATCTCCTAATCACCCAGTTACACACAGTGATGGGTTCGTAGGTCACACACACCTATGAGTATGACCAAATATTTGCCAGGAGTACTCTTCCAACAAAATAGCTGCCTTGATCCACTGACAAGGCCCCATTTCCCCCTAAACACACAAGCTTATTAAATTCTCTATTCAACACAATTATCTTTCACCAATTCAAAGACAGGAATTTACACATGACTTGGAACTGTTCAACAGGGAAAATATTAATGACTGAGTTGGTTAAAAAGTAATGAGGTCAAATTCAATTCTTCCACTTTGCAGATGAGAAAATTAAGGACAGAGAAGTAAAAGGACATCATTAAGGCTACTATGATGCAGTAATCAGTATCACATTTTGAACCCATAGCATAGGTAATGGTAAAGAGCACAAAGGTCACTGGGATAGGGGATAAACAGCTGGACAAGTGTTACTGTATATCCAGGGAATAAGCACGTCAGAAAGTTGTAAAGAAAAGTACCGCAACTTCAAGGAACTAAAAGGATGCTTCTGAATATGCAATATACCACAAACTCAGATAAATGTTAGACACGATCTAAAAATGTGTCACTGTAGCAAATATTTAGCCTCCTGAGTCATGTTATTACCTCTACACAAGACTACATATGACTCCCTTGCTTTAAAAAATATTCAGGGGCACCTGGGTGGGTGAGTCGGTTGAGTGTCTGACTCAGGATTTCAGCTCGGGTCGTAACGCACGGTTAGCGGGATCGATCCCCACACTGGGCTCTGGGCTGAGCTTGGAGTCTGCTTGAGATGCTCTCTCCCTCTCCCTTTGCCCTTCCCCCACTTTCACATGCACGCACATGCTCTAAAATAAAAAATATTCAGTGGAGTACTGTCAAAAGGACATACAGATCAATAAAGAGAATGCAGAGTCCACAAACAAACCCTTATATTTACAGTCAAATGATTTTAAACAAAGGAGCCAAGGCAATTCAATAGGGAGAGATTTTCAGCAAATAGTGCTGGATATCCGCGTACGAACAAATGAACTTCTACCCTTACCTCATATTACATACAAAAATTAAATCAAAATGAATCAGAGATAGAAGCGCTAACACTGTAACATTTTTAGGAAGGATGAGTAGAAATGCTTCAAGACCTGGGGTGAGGCAAAGATTCCTTAGATATAGGACACCAAAAGCATAATCTAAACAGGACAAAATTGATAAACTGTACTTTACTGAAACGTACAACATTTTTGCTTCAAAATATACCATTAAGAAAATGCAAAGACAAGTCACAAAATGAGAAAATGTATTTGCAAATCACGTATCTAATAAATGGCTTGTATGCAGAATATACAAAGAACTCCAGAATACAGAATTCAACAAGAAGACAAACACCCAATTTAAAAATGGATAAATGATTTTAGCAGACATTTCACCGAAGAAGATATAGGAATCATTAGTAAGCACATGGAAAGATGCTAAACATCATTAGTCATCAGGGAAAAAGAAATCAAGAAATCAAAACCACAAAATGAAATACCACTTCCCATCTACTGAGATAGCTATAATTTTAAAAAATAGTAAGGTATTGGTGAAAATGTGAAGAAACAATAACTCTCGTACACCGGCTGGTGGAAATGTAAAATGGTATGGCCACTTTAAAAAATAGTTTAGCAGTTTCTTAAATTCACCATACACCAAGTAATTCCACTTGTAGGTACTATGCCAAGAGAAATGAAAACATATGTTCCCACAAAGACTTGCATGCAAGTGTTCATGGCAGCCTTATTCATAAAAGGTAAAAAGTATAAACTCAAATGTCCATCAAACTGAAGAATGGATAGACAAAATGTGGTATATCCATACAACGGAAAACTGTTCCACAATAAAAAAAAAGAAATACTGATACATGCTACAACTTCGATGAACCTCAAAAACATCATACAAAATACAGAAAGCTAGACACAAAAGACCCCATAGTGTTATGATTTTATTTATATGAAATGTCCAGAAAAGGCAAGTCTATGGAAACTGGAGGTAGATTACTGGTTATCTGGGGCTGGGCATGGGTATTGACTGTAAACATGCATGACGAATATTACTGGGGTGCTGAAAAGATTCTAAAACTGGAGTATAGTAACATCACAATTTGATAAATTTACTGGAAATCATGGAGCTGTACACTGTAAAACAGATGAACTTTATGGTCTGAAAATTACATCTCAATAGTTCTTTTAAAGCTAAGGGTGGGGGAAAAAAAAGTATAATTAATCATATGGGAGAGAGAACATAAACAAAATGGGCCATAGTTGACCACTGTTGAGGCCAGGGATTCAGTACACTATTCCTTTCCTTTTTAAAATTTTTTTTTAACGTTTCATTTATTTTTGAGACAGAGAGAGACAGAGCATGAACGGGGGAGGGGCAGAGAGAGAGGGAGACACAGAATCAGAAGCAGGCTCCAGGCTCTGAGCCATCAGCCCAGAGCCCGACGCAGGGCTCGAACTCACGGACCGCGAAATCGTGACCTGAGCTGAAGTCAGGCACTTAACCGACTGAGCCACCCAGGCGCCCCTTCCTTTCTTTTTTTATATATATTTAAAGTTGTTAGGATGCCTGGGTGGTTCTGTTGGTTAAGGTCAGACTCTTGCTTTCAGCTTTAGGTCATGATCTGAGAAATCATGTGAAATTGGGCCCCATGGTGGATTCTGTGCTGAGAGTGCAGAGCCTGCTTGGGATTCTCTCTCTCCCTCTCTGCCCTTCACCCCCACCCCCACCACCACACGCACGCTCTCTCTCTCAAATAAATTTTAAAAAATAAAGTTGTTGATACTATATATGAGATATAAGATCTCCAAGTATTTATGAAGGCAAAACTTTTCTTTCCTGTCTAGCTAAAGAATCTCAGGAAATTGGCCCAACACTGTAAATCACATAAAAGAAAACACAGGAAAATACTATTAGTTTCTTGGCATATAGTGGGCACCATATCTATTCTTCAATGTATCTCTTAACTTTAGGTGTATTATTACCTATAGAAAAATAATAAGGTGTGCTACCCAAATTAATATAGACTGCTTTCTCTGCTACAACAAAGACCTGAACAGAGAGAATTCTGATGAAGAACAAAGCAATTACATTTCTGGATCTCAGCATCACTGCCTATAGTATGTGAGAGTTGGCCAAGATAACATTTAAGTTCTCTTTGAGCATTGACACTTTCTGATTCCAGAATTTGCTTGCCAGTTTTTTCCAGTAACTCCTTCTTACATCATGGGATATGTGATACAGGTTAACTAGGTCCCAGATGAAAACACAGGCAGAGTTACGCAACAAAAACGCATGAGAATTAACTAAGCGGTAAAGTTCAAGTTTCATTTCTTGTACTACATTTACATAAATGCGTTTCTCCTAATAATGTTACTATGAAACTCCTTAGGTTGGTTCAAAACACTAGCTGTTGCCTGCCTAGGAGCAGGCAACCTAGGAAAAGATTCTATTACCTTGGTACAGTCTCTTTTCCACCAAGAATTTTTTAAAAATATGACATTTAAGTCTGAAACATTTCAAAATGAGTTTGTGATGACAACTATTCCATACCAAAGTTTCTCAATCACTCCACCTTTTGCAACCTGGATTAATCCTACCACTGCAATGAACTGTTTTAAGACTTCCTAAAAACACAGTTGGCGAACTCCTCCCCTAGTTTCCATTCTTTCTGGTCAGTCAGCAAATGTTAGACTTCCGTTCTCCACTTACTCCTAAAATACCCTCCCCCCCAAGCATTCCCAGCCAAGGTGCTTGACCCTTACTGAATTCATGTATTGTCATGGCTTTAGGTCCAGCTGTTAAGACAAAGGAATTTGGTGTTTACATAGAAAGACATGAAAAGTTTTGAGCAGGGAGGTGACAAGAGAGTTGAGCATAAGAAAATTAACCCTTGGGGCGCCTGGATGGCTCAGTCAGTTAGAAGCATCCGGCTCTCTGTTTCGGCTCAGGTCATGATCTTGCAGTTTCATGAGTTCGAGCCCCGCGTTGGGCTCTGCGCTGACAGCTCTGAGCCTGGAGCCTGCTTCAGATACTATGTCTCCCTCTCTCTGCCCCTCCCCTATTCGTGCTCTGTCTCTCTCAAAACTGAATAAATTTTAAAAATAAAATAAAAAAAAGACTGCCCAGACTCAATGCCCTTCTCACATACAACTCTAATAGTGATTGGCAGAATGTAGGGCCATCTCCATATTCTTCTTAGAATTCTCCAGAGTACCTAGTACACAGTAAGTGTTCAGTGAACATTGGTTAAATGAGAAGACATTTTTGCTGGTCACCCTTACTGCAATCTATTTCAGCTTTCATATAACTCTTGAAAACAAAATGCATATAAGGAATTTAGTGATACACTGAGAACTGTGTTGGTTTATGGTATTCTTCAGTTCAAAAGTTTCGTAACAGTCATAAGCAAAAGGTCTATCAACAGGTACATGGGTAAATACGGCCCAAATTAATAAAGGTAAAAGAAATAGAGTATCACTATTTTGCAACTACCAAAGAAATAATGGATCTAAACAGTAGTTTGCTGGAAACAGCTCATACCAGCTTCTGAGAGCCAACTCAGTACACCTGTTCCAACCCCACATTTAGTGACACATCAGCAAGAATGAAATTGGCTGTGGCAGGAGTGTTTATACCATAAAAATTGGCAGACAGCCAGTTAAACATTGACCAACGCACCACTGGATAAAGGCAATGAAGCTCAATACCTGATAAAACGATTATATGAAAGGCTGTGGGGGATCTCGATGATAATGGATGAACCAGGCTAAAACTTCATGAACCCACTGATAAACCAAACATCACAAAAACCTAGGCATTAGACATCAGAGGCCTCCTACTGTGATGCAGTAGAAAATACACAGCATCACCAGTAATGATTCTTGCCAAAACTAGAATGTGATTCTAATCAAGCCTAGATCTACCTACCAGTTTGTAAGAAATACAAAAGACAGAAGGACAACAAGCCAAATATAGAATGTGGAATGTGGTAGATGATTTTCTTACGGATGAATAAATACCAACTGGTGGGGGCGGGGGGAGGAACAGATTGTAGGAAGTTCCTATCGATTAAAAGAGACTTAATAGTCAAAACAAACACAGTGTGCATTGTAGCCCTTGTTTGAATACTAATTTACAAGTCACTACAAAAACACATACTTGAGACAATTCAGAAAATCTGAACATTGGCTAGATATTAGATATTAAGGGGTTATTGTTAATTTTGTTACATGATAAAGATTTAGTGATTTTTTTGAAAAAGGCCTTATCCATTAGAGATACATACAATGTATATATGAAAGTATACAATATCTGGCACTTGATCTGGGGATGGGGATTTTCTACTTTTACATAAATTTGAAGTTTTCCTTAATACAGTTTTTAACAGAGTAACCAGTATACAGAATATATACAAAAGAATGACAAAATTACCAGTACTGACAGGGATATATCTCCAAGAAATGACTTGCCTAAAAGTGTTGGGGAAACATGTACAATGTGATACCAATTATTTTAATGACAAAAAACATTAAGTTGATATTATGAGTGGACTAGAAAATGTCAGAGGGATAGCGGGCTTGGTGGAGATGAGGTTAAGGAACAGATCTGTCTGCACTGTACACAGAACAAAAAATTTGTCTATTACTCAAATGAGTTTTATTAGCATTTTAACGTATATTTATTTTTGAGAGACAGACGGCAGGCAGGGGAGGGGCAGAGAGCGAGGAAGACACAAAATCTGAAGCAGGCTCCAGGCTCTGAACTGTCAGCCCAGAGCCCGATGCGGAGCTTGAACCCACAGACCACGAAATCATGACCTGAGGGGAAGCCGGACACTTAACTGACTGAGCCACACAGGCGCCTCAATAAGCATTTTATTTATTTATTTTTTTTCAACATTTTATTTTATTTTTTGGGACAGAGAGAGACAGAGCATGAACGGGGCAGGGGCAGAGAGAGAGGGAGACACAGAATCGGAAACAGGCTCCAGGCTCTGAGCCATCAGCCCACAGCCCGACGCGGGGCTCGAACTCACGGACCGCGAGATCGTGACCTGGCTGAAGTCGGACGCTTAACCAACTGCGCCACCCAGGCGCCCCAATAAGCATTTTAAAAATAAAGATCATACCTTTATCCGCATCCTCCAGGTATTCTAGTCCTGTTCTTTCCCACAGTCCCTTGTTCAAGCACTCAGCCAGCCAGGGAAAGCTGTAAAACCAGAGGGTCGATAGAAAAGAGAATGCATCCTGCCTAATTGCAGCACTAGCTGCCCCCTCACCTTGGCAAGCCTTTGTAAACCCTCTACAGGCACAAATCACAGCACTATGCTAGTAGAGAAGCTTTCACATAACTATTGGAAAAGAAAAAAAAAAAAACCTATACATAGCGGAAGGAACAGGAAACAGGAAAAAGAAGGACCAAGTGACACTATACTGCAGCCAACACCTTTTACCTATCAACTACTGAGAAGTGCAAAAGGAAACCTTAATGCTGTCACTACAAATTCTTTCTTTTTAAGTTTACTTATTTGGGGGGGGGGGGGGCAAGAGAAAGACAGGGAGAGAATCCCAAGCAGGCTCCATGCCACCAGCACAGAGCCCGATGGAGGGCTCGAACTCATGAACCATGAGAGCTCAAACTCACGAACCAGGAGATCATGACCTGAACCAAAATCAAGAGTTGGATGCTTAACCAAATGAGCCACCCAGGTGCCCCTGTCACTACAAACTCTGAGTGTTACTTCTAATTTTTTTTAATGTTTTATTCATTTTTGAAAGAAGAGAGAGAGAGAGAGAGAGAGAGAGAGACCCACGAGTGGAGGAGGGGGAGGGGCAGAGAGAGAGGAAGCAACAGAATACAAAGCAGGCTCCAGGCTCTGCACTGTCAGCACAGAGCCTGACGCGCGGCTCGAACCCATGGACCATGAGATAATGACCTGAGCCAAAGTCGGATGCTTCACTGACTGAGCCAGTCAGAGAAAAAATACAATTGTATGCAAGCAGCCAGTTAATGATTCTTTAAATGTTTTCCAAACACTAAAAGGGATTTCCTCCATGATTTGTGGTAGCTGCAGGATTGCTTAAGCAGTTAAAAGTCCAATAATGAGTATGCTGCCAAACTCATCATCTAAGTCAAGGATGTGTCCAGACAACTAAGAGACCAGTTAGCAAGGTTACAAGATAGATCAATATATAAAAACCCATTATATTTTGGGGCACGTAAGTGGCTCGGTCAGTTAAGCATCCGACTTAGGCTCAGGTCATGATCTCACGGTTTGTAAGTTCAAGCCCCACATTGAGCTCCACACTGGGCTTCACGCTGACAGTATGGAGTCTGCTTGGGATTCTCACTCTCTCCTGTTCTCTCCCTGCCCCTTCACCACCTGCACATGCTCTCTCTCTCTCAAAATAAATAAACTTAAAAAAATTATATTTCTATACACCAGCAATGAAGACTGAAAAAATGAAATTAAGAAAACAATTCCCTTTAAACTAACATCAAAATAAACAAAATACTTAACAATAAATTTTTTAAGTGTGAAACTTATATGTGAAAACTACAAAATACTGTTGAAAGAAATTAAAGACTTACATAAATGGAAATATATCCTGTGCTCATGAACTGTAAGACTTAATACTGTTAAGATGGAAAACATCATGTTGTAGACCATAAATGTGTACAATTTTTGTCAATTACTCTCATTATAAAGTTGGGGGAAAATATTGTTGAGACAGCAATACTAACGAAACTGATCTACAGAGTCAATGCAATCCCTACCAGATGCCCAGCTGCCTTTAATATAAATTGACAACCTGATCATAAATTTCATATGGAAATGCAAGGAACCCAGAATAACCAAAACAATCTGGAAAAAGAATAAAGCGGGCAGATTCACATGTCCCAATTGCAAAACTTACTACAATTCTGCAACAATCAAGACAGTATGGTGCTAGCTTAATGGAATAGAATTGAGAATCCAGAAATAAACCTTTATGGTCATGATCAGTTGATTTTTCAACAAGGGTGCCAGGAAAATTAAACAGGTAATTAATAGTTTTCTCAACAAATGGTACTGGAACAACTGGGTAGCCACATGCAAAAAAACAAAAAACAAAAAACAAAATTTGAACCCCTGCCTCACACCACATACAAAAAATCAACTCAAAATTGATCAGAGACCTAAATGTAAAAGTGAAAAATATCAAACTCTTAGAAGAAAAGAGTATTTGTGACCTTGAATTGAGCAATGATTTCTAAGATATGATACCAAAAGCACAAATGACAAAAGAAAAAATAAACTGGACTTCATCAAAATTAAAAGTCTCTGCACTTCAAAGGATACCATCAAAAGGTTGAAAGGACAACCCACAAACTGAGAAAATATTTGTAAATCATATATCTGAAAAGGGACTTGTATCCAGAATATATAAAGAACCCTTACAAACTCAACAATAAGAAGACAAACAGCCCAATTTAAAAATGCGCAAAGATTTTGAAGAGACATTTCCCTAAAAATGGTGCAAATATGGCCAACAAGCACATGAAACGATGTTCATCATTAGTCATTAGAAAAATGCAAATAAAGGGGTGCCTGGCTGGCTCAGTCGGTAGAGCATCTGACTCTTGATCTTGTGATCATGGGTTCAAGCCCCATGTTGGGTATAGAGATTACTTTAAAACAATAATAGTAAAAAAATGGAAATCAAAACCATGATAAGATAAAACTTCATGATGGCTAAAATAAAAACGACAGGCAATAACAAGAGCTTCAAGAATAAACTGCGGTCCTCACAGATTGCTAGTGAGATGGTAAACTGGTGCAACTACTTCGGTAGTTCCTTGAGATGTCCAACTTACAGTTACCGTACAACCCAGAAAGTTCACTCCCATGGATATCCATGAACTGATAAATGAATAAAATGTGCCATATTCATAGAATATAATATTATTCATCCATAAAAGGAATGAAGTTCTCCTACATGCTACAACATGAATGAACCTCGCAACCATTATACTCAATGAAAGAAGCCAGTTACAAAAGACCATATATTGTGTGATGCCACTAATATGGAATGTCCAGAACAGGCAAATTCATACAAACGGAAAGTATGTTAGAGGATGCCAAAAGCTGGGGGAAGAGGAAAGGGGAATGAAAAGGGGCTGCTAGTGAGCATGGGGTTTCTTTTTAGAGTGAGGAAAATGTTCTAAAACTGGATAATGCTGGTGGTTGCACAACAGTGTAAATCTACTACAAGTCACTGAATTGTATACTTTAAAAAGGGAGAATCTTAGGGGTGCCTGGGTGGCTCAGTCGGTTAAGCACTGGACTTTGGCGCAGGTCATGATCTCAGTGTTCGTGAATTTGAGCCCTGCATCGGGCTCTGTGCTGACAGCCCAGAGCCTGTAGCCTGCTTTGGATTCTGTGTCTTCCTCTTTCTCTGCCCCTCCCCTGCTCGCGCGCTGTCTCTGCCTCTCTCTCAAAATAAAAAATATTAAAAAAAACTTTTTTAAAAAGGCGAATTTTATAGTGTGTGGATTTTATCTCAATAAAGCTTTGATTAAAAAAAATTGTCCAGGGGCGCCTGGGTGGCGCAGTTGGTTAAGCGTCCGACTTCAGCCAGGTCACGATCTCGCAGTCCGTGAGTTCGAGCCCCGCGTCGGGCTCTGGGCTGATGCCTCAGAGCCTGGAGCCTGTTTCTGATTCTGTGTCTCCCTCTCTCTCTGCCCCTCCCCCGTTCATGCTCTGTCTCTCTCTGTCCCAAAAATAAATAAAAACGTTGGAAAAAAAAATTAAAAAAAAAAAATTGTCCAGACTGCCAAACTGAACCATTAAGCTGGATGTGTATTGCAGACCCAAAAGTTTGGGGGTGGGGCAGGAATCCCATAATCCTACTAGATTTTAAAAGAGAACCAAGTAGCACTCATATGAATGATACAATAAGGAAATCTATAAGGTCAAAGCCGTCTGTGTGAGCAAATTCATCCTTCGGAGAACTTGAACGGTTAAGTTGGTAAGACATATTGTATCTCTTCTTCCCAAGGTGTTTACCTATTTCTCAAGTTGCAGAAAAATGTATTTGTTTGTAGGAAACCCCAGACAGACTCTTCTCAGATTGCCAACTAAAAAATACACCCCCATTCCAAGGTAAGAGAGAGCCGTTATCACACTTTGCCCATCCGTAGATCTCACAATGGAGGCTAGAGGAAGTCCTCTAAAACTATTCCTCACTATTGGAAAGGCACTCAAAAGGAATCTGAAGAACCTATCAGAACCTTAAAGAATGTCCTAAAATGCTTCTGTTATTTCAGGTGCATTCTAGGAAGTGGCAACAGATTGGTCATAAAAATACCCTGGATAGAGAATAGCAGGCAAGTTTGAGACAGGTAAACTCAGCCAGGAAGGACATTTCTGGTGCTCTCAGGTACCATCTGGTCATTGCGACTACAGAGTGAAAAGTAAAATTTTTAAAATATCGGGGTGCCTAGGTGGCTCAGTTAGTTGAGCGTCCAACTTCAGCTCAGATCATGATCTTACGGTTCAGTTCATGAGTTTAAGCCCTGCATCAGGGCTTGCTGCTGTCAGTGCAGAGCCTGCTTTGGATCCTCTATCCCCCTCTCTCTCTGTGCCTCCTCCACTCATAACGCTCTCTCAAAAATAAATAAAACATTAAAAATAATAATATCTATATATGAGGCAAAATTTAAAAGATACAAGTGCAGAGGGGCACGTAGGTGGCTCAGTCAGTTAAGCATCCAACTCTTGATCTTGGCTCAGGTCACGATCTCACAGTTCTTGAGTTCAAGCCCCACATCAGGCTCTGTGCTGATATCGTGAAGCCTGGTTGGGATTCTGTCTCTCCTTCCTTCTGCCCCTCCCCCACTTCTTCTTGCTTGCTCTCTCTCTCTCTCACTTAAAAACCAAGATACAAGTGGGTATTCAATGAAAAGTGAGTTTCTCTCTCACTTCTGTTCCCAGTCATCCTATTCTCTTCCCCAGAGGCAACCACTGTTACCACTTTTCTAAGTATCCTTCCGGAAACTGTCTACACATTTAAAAAGAACATACATATTCTGCACTGTGCCTTCTTCACTTAGATAGGTCTCCACTTAGTACACATACCTTATTCTTTTTAACTGCTTCGTAAGTATTCATAATATGGATGTACTATAACTTCCTAGCCCCGGAATGGATTTTTATTATCAGGATGTCTAAAGCAGAGATAAAACATTAGCAACCCATGGGTAGTATCTACCCATGGATGTGTTTTGTTCAGCCATCACAATGGTTTGAACACGTGGATCTCAATGTATTTGACCATACGGGATGTGGTGGAAAGAGCTGTCCACCAACATCCACTCTCCTCTTTTATAGTAAGAGGGATGTCAACGGGAAATGGCTACCCTACCAGGAGCTACACTGCCCAGCTGCCTGCAGCCAGCTATCTCCACGGGACTAGCTTTCCCCAGTTAAAAGTTGAGTGGAAGTGATGAAGGTTTCTGGTCTGCAGCTTTAAAGGGATGGCTGTGTTTCCTCCACACAGTCCCTGCCCCTCCTGCCAGGCTGACTGACGCCCAATGACTGGAAGAGGGCTCTCCGTGGCCTGAAGGGGGTTCACCAGCACCGTCCTCTGGTTGCAAGCTTTAGGCATGGCTTTGGAGCAGGTCACTGTTGAGAGTGGAATGAGGGTAGTGGAACAAAAGATAACCCTGTTATGAAAAATATTTGCTTTATGAAAACAACTGTTTCGATGAGGAACAGGAGGTTAGGTTCTAAAAAGTACTACCTTCGCAGTGTGGTTTTTCTTACAGGAATTTCAGTAATAAAATGTTTTGTGGCTATAAGCATAGAACTATAAAATCTAAACATCACTGAACAAGTCCCAGGTTTGACTACATCTAGGTTTTGTACACTTGCATCACCACAGAGACTTTCTTACACGTTTTTATTTTCTCTCAAACACAGCAGCTGTTCAAGCCTTGAGAGGATGGCTCCGCAACCTGGATCAGCTATTACAAAGGTGATCTGATCTCTCTTTTACACACGGCATTCGTGTCATACCAATGCCTGCCTATGAAAGCATACACCTTTAGGTCTAATACCAGCACCTACCTATCTAGAGCCCTGGGAGAATCTAGACTCCTGTGAATATAAGTTGAGACTGTTTTACAGGTATCAAAGTAAAGCCAATTGCCCCTGACTGCCAAGTGGCCTTGTTCATTTTTATAGATTTACATTCTATACCAGCCCTTTGCGGGGCACCTGGCTGGCCCAGTCGGTAGAGCATGCGACTCTTGATCTCCAGGTTGTGAGTGCGAACCCGATGTTGGGTGTAGAGATTATTTTAAAAAAATAAAATATTCAAATCAGCCCTTTGTTATCCTTCCCCATATCATGTTACCTATCTGCATAAATGTGAAGGCATTAATGCCACCCTCTTCTAAGCTCTTCCCTTAAATCCCACCCAAATCCGACACCGAGTCTGTGGGCTCTCCTCCCTTTGGTAGCTACAGTCTTTTATTCTATATCCTTCTCCTCCCTTTACATAAACATCAGCCCTCCTATGTAACAACCACCTCATCACTTTCTTCACTTCCCTCTTTCATTCCTGCTTCTTGGCATCATCTCTCCATCCTGTTTCTTCTCCACACAGTCAGTCCACCGTAGGCCACTCTGACTCAGCAATCTAGCCTCACTTCCCGTTTTTCACAATCCTGTGTTTCTACCACAGCAGGCAACTGGGGCTCGGTCCCTCTGTGAGCCCACCAAGGAACTATCCCACGGGAGATCAAGGGAGTCAGGGGACTTTATCCTCAGACTCCCTTTCCTCAATGATCTTCTGTGCAAATGAGTGCGTATGGATCAAACATGCTGCTATTAGGATCATGTTTATCATCTCACCAAAACCTTACAACTCCGCGGACAGTTGGCCCTATTTTACAGATTAAAAATCTGAAATGCAGAAAGATTAAGCCACTTGCTGAAAATTAAACAGTTAATAAGCAGCTGAGCTGGACTCCAAATCCAGCCTCGTCTCTTCCATTCTGTGATGCAATGTCGGAAGAGCCACAGCACATCCATTCCCCAGCACGGTCGGCACTCGTGGGCTTGCACAGCCAGAGAGATGCTTGCACGCTTCCAGCCTCTCCTCCCAAGGAAAACGTATTAAGATAGCTGCCCAGATTGTTTTAATCTTCTTGCATGCATAGGAAAACCTTCTAGGTCATAATCCACCAGCCATGTGAAATTTTTATAGCATCATCATCCGTGGCTACTCCCACCTCAAATACCAGTTACTATGAAATTATGCCAGAATTTGGATCAAAGTATGGGGGAAAATGCAAGGCAAATTTTTATCTGATGAACTCATGGCAGAGAATCAAATTTCATAGAGAGTTCCAGACTCTAGTATATTAAAAAACAATCTGTAACTTTACTGTGAGGAGACTACTTTATTAGAACAACTAAAACATGCTGAGCTCTGCTGGGACACAGGGGTCATGCTAATGTGTGAGCCAAAGAGAGTCTTTTCTTGCTTTAGTAGAAAATATAATAATCTGCAAATCACTAGCATCTGAGGCTGGCTTGATTTAAAATGCACACAGATATAGAAAAAGTTCCAGGAAATCACTGTATTTATAGCTTGCCTACATTAGTCAGCGGAACGGCCCTCGCTGCTCCCAAAATAACACTTGGGAAGAGGCGCTGCATCCTAGCACCTTCACTAAAGCCAAGGCATGGTTCTCATCTGCTGCTCTGTAAGTTCCCTAGGAGGACCTCTCCCCCTTACCAGGGAGCCAGGCAAGCAGACAGGGCCCTCCAACCTCCCTCACCATCCGCCCAGCTGTACAGTGGCTGCCTCAAGGAAGTCCCAGCCCCAGAAGGCCCCCAGCAGGCTACCTAGAGGAGCCCTGGCCTTAATCCCCTCCACCAACCAGCTAACCATCAGTCAGATTTAGAAAGCAGAGCCCCCTTAGCATTAAACCCTCCAGGACACAGGATCTTCACCACACGGGTAAGACACAGGAGAAGATTCTGGCCGGGTGTTGATCACCAAGATCTTTCACAAAAGAACCGCGTAAGCATTGGGGAAATAACAGATAATATATAAATTACCACAATGCAGCAGAGAACAAGACCCCAGCCATGCACACTCAGTGGGCTATGTGGGGTTAAAGTATTTTAATCCTCTTGGTACAGAATTTCTTAATTCCTGGTCCATAGCAAGTGTGGGCAAGGCTCCAGACACATGGGAGATCTATCTGCCTAGAACTGCTTTCCCTCCCAGGAATACCATAGCAACTCGAAGACCTTCCCAGGATGGGAAACGGCCAGGTCTGCTCGTCCCGTGAACTCACAAAGGCCTCTGTGGCAGACACACATCCACGGACTCCCACAGGAAAAGGAAAGACTGGGGTGCAGAGGGGCACTTCACCTGGCACACTGGGCTGGAAGACTTTATTCAGATCCAAGGAGGAGGCTCTGGAGTGGGTTTTCTGTGGCCGCGGTGGCGGGGTGGGAGGGTCCTCGCCCCTTTTCATGGCCTCTTCTATGGAGGTGCTAGAGTAAGATCTGCAGCAAAATAAGGAGAGGTCGGAAGGGAGACAGCAAAGCTTTAGTCTCTGAAGTAGGGTTGGAATGGAAACACCCACTACAAAGGACTGACCAGTCCCCATCTCGAAGCAACAATGAATTCTACTGTCCCTTGGGTGCCAGTATCTGCAGTAACTGCCCACACCCAACCCGTGAATCAGAAACTTTTTCAACCTCTTTGTTCATATTATATCTTAGACCTAAATTTACCCAAAGGAAAAGCTAAATTCAAACCAGTTTCTACTGGTACTGTTAATAAGAATAACATGTAAACCTTCTGCTTAGGTACTTCCATATTGTAACAGAAGGGCTTCATGGGTTAACAGACTGCAGAAGTTTCCTCCTGTTTACATGCAAACGTGATGACAGGCACATATAGAAGTGGGACAGATAACCTGAGAGTAAGTATCCGATGCTCAGGGGAATATGCCACAAGTGAAATTCAGGAAAGGAAAACACACATCAGTCAGATGGAGGGGTCGAGGCTGTCTCACCATGAGAAAGACCAGTTTGGGGGTCAAATTTTCAAAGCAAAAGCATCCTCTTAACCTTCTCCCTCCCTCGGTAACAAGTCAGTAGCTAACTAACTAGGCAACTTCTGAGACTGTAACTCCAATAATGACATTTAAAGAAATAGGAAATAAATAACTTGCCAAAGGTCACATAGCTAGAAAGTTACATAGGTTCGATTCAAACTCCAATCTCTTTCTAAATTCCATTTTTAAAATATTCTGATACTGCCTATGAGCCAGGAAAGAAATCTTTTGGTAGCAGCGGCTAAACTACTTAGAGACATAATTATTTTCTAAATTAATTCAACTCAGTCTATTGCTTAGAAATAGCTTTGTGGATGAGTTCCCAATATGATTTTCTAAAAAGCGGATGTGTATATCCGTTCTGCTCAGCTTCTCGGCTAAATTCATGTCAAAGAAGAAAATGACCTTTGAGTCAGAGATAGGTTCTAGGGACAAATTAACCTCAGGAAACTGCTATCAGTATTTAGCTATTAGAGAGGCATTTATAAAATCAGAATCTATCTATTACTATTAAGCAATTTCAATTCTTGGTAAAGCTGGTTTGGGCATAGCAAGATTTTACCTTCCTGAATCATTCCCTCAAGGGTTTCCTTGTGGTGGCTGAAGAGTTTTGTTTGTCAAGCAAGATTGCAATCTTTAATAAAGCCACCATAATGGCATGTGACGTGCTCTGGGGTGGTCCCTGTAAAATAAGTGGCATGACGGGCAAGGCAAAGGCATGTAGGAACCAGCACGAAGAACGCTCTAGTACTTTCAACCAGAGTCAGAGGAAATTGATAAGAAAGAACATTTTCAAATGGGAACTCTTGATTTGAAAAGGAAATGGGAGACTCCTGCTAGAAATTAAAAGAACTTTCAAGCATTTGACTTCGGCTCAGGTCATGATCTCACAGTTCTTGAGTTCAAGCCCCGCATCAGGCTCTGTGCAGACAGCTTAGAGCCTGGAGCCTGCTTCGGTTTTTGTGTCTCCCTCTCTCTCTGCCCCACCCCTGCTCATACTCTGTGTCTCTCAAAAAATGAATAAATGTTAAAAAAAATAAAAAGATTTAGGGGCGCCTGGATGGCTCAGTCGATTGGGCGACTGACTTCACTCAGGTCGTTATCTCACAGATTGTGAGTTCAAGCCCCATGTTGGGCTCTGTGCTAACAGCTCAGAGCCTGGAGTCTGCATCAGATTCTGTGTCTCCCTCTCTCTCTGCCCCTCTCCCGCTCACGTTCTGTCTTTCTCCTTCAAAAATAAACATTAAAAAAAATTAAAGAAAAAAAAAAGAACTTTCTACGCCAGACAGAGCTTTAGTGACATTCTTCAGTCAAGAAAGAAAAAATAATATGTGTGCGTGTGTACACTAACACATATATATAGTTAGGCACACCATCCCGTCCCACATACCTCATTCCATTTTATTCCCATATGTAACCTGTATACTTGTATTTCCATATGGAAAGTTAACTGAGTATCAAATAAGTGATACTGGAAAACTAGGACCACAACCAATTTCAATATAAATGTGCAGGGAATCAACACAATAATGAATATAAGTAACGTCAGAATGTGGATTTTCCCTCTTCCCCTCAAATTTCTACAAAGTTTTATTATTCTAAAAAGGAAAATAAAAATAATTTGACTCTCTCGGTCTCAGTAAAGACCCAGTGGGTTGCAGTGAAAATAAAAAGGTCCAAATTAGACCAGGAGACCAATCCTTAAAAGAACATATAAAATTTGGCCATAGAGGGGTGCCTGGGTGGCTCAGTCGGTTGAGCATCCGACTTCGGCTCAGGTCATGATCTCACAGTTGGTGGGTTCAATCCCAGTGTCGGGCTCTGTGCTGACAGCTCAGAGCCTGGAGCCTGCTTCGGATTCTGTGTCTCCCTCTCTCTCTGCCCTCCCCCACTCACTCTGTCTCTCTCTCTCTCTCTCTCTCAAAAATAGATAAACATTAAAAAATAAAATAAAATAAAATAAAATAAAATAAAATAAAATAAAATAAATAAAATTTGGCAGAGATATTAATAATAGAATATGTGACTATGAAGTTTTGTACTTTCACTCGCTTTGAGAAAAAGAGGAAGTCAACAGAAGAAAAATGTGAGGCTCAAATTATAGTTAATATAGCACACCTAAGCAGCTTCCCGCAAGTCAAAGCTTTTTCCTACTATGAGGTCAGATAAATGTTACTATTCCTACATCCTAAAGTCAGTACAGACTAATTTGCAAAAGAGCCATTCATCCTTAAAAAAAAAACAACAACAACAAAGGATGAGTAAATGTGGCAGCCATACAGAAAAACGGTGACTGTATCTTTTCTTTTGGCCAAAAAGAATTCCTGTATCTATTGTTTCAAAAAGCATGAGTATAGGTATCTGTACCTTCTATAAACAAGAAAACAAATCCCCAATATAGAAAATCCAGATATACAAGTTAGACTAAGGGGTAACTCTCAGATTTACACAAAGACGAGATTTCCTTAAATGTCGGTATTCAAGCATATAAAGTATTATCAGATTTAATTTCACTTTTTCAGGGACGTGTCTAAGTAGCCAAAGGAAGAAAAAAGTCACTAAGAGCCAAAGCAAACAGTGGAAGCCACAAACGTACTGTCCTATCTTCCACTGTATTCCTACCACTGAAAAGTGCTCCCAATACCATCTCCCCTCTCTGATGTTCTATTCATGTTCATGTATTTCTCCTCCATCTGCCATTCTGATGTCCAATGCCAACCGCAACTCTGCCTTCCTGGCTCTCCCTCTTCTACCAATCTAAAAACTGTGACTACAAAAAGGGGCTCTAAGATAGGATAAAACAGACCATAAGCACCGCTCACCCGAAGCTTCAAGCCTCATTTAAAAATGACTGTGAGCATTTGTTTTTCCTACTCTAGATTTTATCCCTCAGGTGTCTGTTTGGTGTCGACCTTGTCACGACAGTAAATTTCAGGGTTAGTCACCTCTTAACCACTTTTCCCTCTCTGCAAAGCCACTGCCCTCTATTCCTTATCATCCTGCAACAAGGGGGCCACGGCACACAAGCCACTTCTTGTCAGTCGACCAACCAGCAGCAGCCACCACCTTCTACCACTAAGAGACACAGAAATTAAGAGTCTCCCAGCAGCACTGCAAGCTCCGATCAGGCCCCTCGTGACAAAGGAACTCACCTATTGTCTAAGCTGCCAATCTAAAGGAAAAGGAGATCGTGGGTTGGGCTTTGGGTTGTGGGACTTTATTTCTAGTCAAAGAAAGGGTACGAAGGGCATTAAAGCAGAAATTAAACAAACACTACCTGGATCTTGGTCTTGCTTTGAGGCTGTTGGAATCCTTAGAAGCGGCTGAAACAAAGACCGGTTGTTGTTTACTTGGCTTTCATTTCTGTGGTTGAACAGGTTTATAAGCAATACCTGGGCTAGTAGAGAACATATATCTCAACAGGTAAATATGAGGTGCAGGCATCCCTGTGGAGAACTTAACTGCCTCCACATCTTCATTATTTTCTCATTTCATTTCTAAAGCTAAAGGCACAGTTCAAAGGAAAGAAAATCCAACATTTTTCTTCCTTCTGTCAGAGCACTAAGGAGCTATTATCAAATCTACGCTGATGAATAAATTCCAATCTAAAAAGACAACCTTCTCATGGGGTTATCTACTTATATGAGGGGTTCTGACGTGTGGTTTCCTTGGTCTATCATGATAGCTGAGTAACTGATTTTGAACCAGGCTCCCCTGAAGGCTAGGAAGAACTCTATCAGGTTACATATTTTAAGAATTTCTTAAGATACACTACTAGAGTAGCATGAGCACAAGAAATCAAAGCTCCCACAAGCTAAGTTGAAATGAGCAACACAGCTTTTCCTACGAGAAAATATTCTTGTGTCCTATGTCCCTGTGACCAAATCACACAGACGATAGTATGGAATGAAATCATTAAGATATTTTACCAACCATATGAGACTTTTCCTTATCAAATTTAAATCGTTAACAACTTGCTCGCTATCAACACCCATGGACCCTAACTTTCCCATCACAAGTTGTTGGGAATAATTAGAAACATTTACAAAAACACTGATCCTTTTTTATATTTTCAGTACCCTATGGAAGACAACTTTAGAAACCACCAGTTATGCTAAGGTTTTGCAAACACTGCAAATCTTTCATCATAAAATCTCATAAAAATTCATAGAAAAAGTGCTACTAACTAGGAACAAGGAGAATATCATTTGTGTATTGTTTGCAGAAGTTCTTCCAGAGAGCAAATGTCTCCATGCATCATCCCACCTTTTTTTACATTGCTCTAAAGATAAAAACCCTCCTTGGTATGAAGGAGCCTAGATTTATGATGGTCATTAAAATCTATGAGTTAGATAAGCAGGAGAGAAAGAGGAGTTAAAAATGTTAACAAGGCACAAAGCAAAGAAGCAATATGTATTCCCTTAGATATGGTCAGCTATAGAAAAGACACATTTCTCTCAAAACAAGCATTGTGGCTTGTTGTAGCGAGAACACAGGCATGTTTCAACTTCAACCCATCAAAATGCTCTCGGAGCTCTGGAAAGCACTGGACGCCCGAGGAGTCTGAGCCCTGTCTTGCCCATTATCACGCACCCCCACCCACATGTACATGGAAAACTACCTCTTCCCACCCCACAAACTCCAGGCAGCAGCAGAGGAAAGTGGCCTAAGGGGAGCTGCTCCTGCAGCCAAGCAGGCCGCCTTGGGGCTGAGTGGACAGTGCGACCGGACTCACCACAAATCCGGGGGCCGTCCTCCGGGCAGGCTGCCCACAGCTGGCTCTGACCCCTCTTCTCCCTCAGGCTACACTACTTTCCAGAAATAGTGTGGGCCCGGGGACACCTGGGCAGCTCAGTCGCTTAAGCATCTGACTCCTGATTTAACCCTAGGTCATGATCAAGCCCTGCTGTCAGTGCAGAGCCTGCTCGGGATTCTCTCTCTCCCTCTCTCTCTCTTCCCCTCGTCTGCTAGCTCTCTCTCTCAAAAATAAACAAATAAACATTAAAAAAAGAGAAATATGTGGGTTGGGAAAGTCTTAGTCATTTTAAAATAAAAGTCTGGTTCCCCAGACCAGACTGTAGTGACCGTTAAATTCCTTTGTCAAGTGCCATTATCTCTTTCTCCTAGGTAAGAATGGGTGGGGAAGAGTGAACCCTGCTGGTGAGAGATAGACACACAGACAGATGGGTGAGGGGTATGGATAAGCAGTGGGGACGAGGACAGGAGTCCTAAGGCCTACGTGTTCCTCCTGGACACAATACCAACTGTTGCGTCTCTGAACCTCAGTCTCCTCACCTACAGAATGAAGAAAATAAAAATGTAGCCCCTTTCTCCTGGGGAGAGAGAAGGCAAAGGTACTTGGAAAACAATCTATTTTTGAACTGTAAAATATTACTGTTGTAGAGTGCTAATTTTTCAAGCTGAGAAATCTGGATTCTAAATGTAGTTCCCTCTAGGACAGCAAAGGAGGTGCAGGTGGGAACAGGTAATGAAAGGAGAAAATTGCTCTACCCCATAAGGCCATGGGGTGAGAGCTAGTAAACGGGGAAGCTGCTAGAATCACTAACAGCTGTCTGAAGACTACAGTGTGGGGACAAACAGGCCTAATCCGCTCAGCATAGCCTAGAGACATCAAGAAAAAGATCACCATTGTGCAGCTTGCTCCAAGGAATGAGGCTGCAGTATGTTAGCTAAGAAATCTACTTTCAGCAATGAAAAGGATAAGGGCATATTAAAAAACCACGTGACAAGGAATACCCCCCCTCTTCCCTGACAGCAGTCCTACCACAACATCCTCCTCCTCACCATTACTATTATCATTATTATCAACACTACCAGCCACTGTGGAAGAACAGGGCAGGGAGAGACTTCTCCTGCCACCTGCAACAATATACCACAGGCAGGGCTCGGTGAGTCCCCACAGGTTTCAGATCACAAAAAGCTGGAGAACACTATTCCGGTTCAGTCGTCCATCAGCTTCCAAGCTCCTGAAAGTCAGACTGAGCATTTGGGGCATGTGAGCATCTGCAAAAATGGCAAGGTCATGTTGTACTGGAATCCAGGCCAAAGCCAGCAGGTAGGTCATAGCTTCTCATTTAGCTAGGAAGAGGGAAGAAGGACAACTTCCCAGAACATTGCAGGCATGTCATCATTCCAGAAGATTGAAAGAGGATAAAAAGGCAAGCCTAAAGTTTAATTCTCTAAAAAGCAGCAACTCAACTGAGGTGAACTGCCCATGTGGCATGGACAACCACCACCTTGAAATTCTACAGCGTCTCACACTGGAAATTCAAACATTCCCCAGGAAAGGGGGTATTAAATATGTTTCAGATGAGGGATTCCCTCATATCCACTCCAGATAGGGAAGCAGTGGGAAAAATGAATCAGAAACCACATAGCATGTTCCTAGGCAGAATGTGAAACAAATTCAGATGTACTTCACGCACTGTCGCACACCCTGATAGGATTTGTCTGGTGACTCCGTGCCCCATTCAATAAAGAAATCTTAAAAATGACATCTACAGCTCAGGCTCCAGAGAACACATGATGCTCATGGAAAAAATAGGAAGTTATGAGCCTCAAAGACTGTTGGAAAAGCACCAATTTAACTCTCCAAAATCAAATAGCTTTTATTAATACCGTCAACACGAAGTTTACAAAACCTGAGGTACATCCACTCTGGCTCCAGAAATTAAAGCTGGAAAGAACCTACCTCATGCATTTGTCCTAAAATGGGTTTAGAGGGCAAGCGTAAAGTTTAATTCTCTAACAGGCCAGCCATCCATTTGTCTTTACACAAACTGAGCATTTCTCTTTCTGATGAAAGAACCCAAATCAGTTTCAAAAGCCCAAACTAGGCTTGAGAATTCCTACCACTTTGGGAGTCATGGTTGATCTATAAACTCAGTTTTCTATTTCTTATTTTTTTTTGATGTTTTATTTTATTTTTGAGAGAGAGACAGAATGTGAGTGGGAGGGGAGGGGGGTGCAGAGAGCAAGGCAGACACAGAATCCGGAGCAGGCTCCAGGCTCTGAGCTGTCAGCACAGAGCCCGATGCAGGGCTTGAACCCACAAACCGTGAGATCATGACATGAGCCAAAGTCAGATGCTTAACTGACTCAGCCACCCAGGTGCCCCAACGATTTTCTATTTCTTAATATCATCTTCTAGAGGCAAAGGTTCCAAAAATAGGCTACACACCGGAACTGCCTGGCAGACGATCTAAAAACACAGATTCTTAGACCTCTTCACTAAAATCAATCATATATTTTCATTTGTATTCATTCTCACTCTCTCCCCTCCTCCTCCTCTCTCCCCCTACTCCCTTCTCTCCCTCCATCCTCTTTTTATTAATTTGTTAAATATTTATTATTTTTGAGAGAGAGACAGAGTACGAGTGGGGGAGAGGCAGAGAGAGAGGGAGACAAAGAATCTGAAGCAGGCTCCAGGCTCTGAGCTGTCAGCACAAAGCCCAATGTGGGGCTCAAACTCACAAACTGTGAGATCATGACCTGAGCTGAAGTTGGACACCCAACCAACTGAGCCACCCAGGCGCCCCTATCCCTCTCTCTTTTAAACCTCAAATGAACTTGGTGTCTGGGGAAAACTCTACTATAGCATAAGCCTCAATGTTCTATCGACTCCTTTGTTCCAACTTTAAACAAATAAGCTTGGGATGATAGCTAACTAACCCAAACAAACATGATTTACTTATTAAATATTATGAGAGAGAACAATAAGAATGCAGCAACCTCTTTCATGTCCTCGTAACCGGAGCTCCAAATAGTAACGCCCTCCCTAGCCAGTTTGTTTTTAACTAGGTTCATCTTAGTTCAGTGATGGCTCCCATCAAGAGAGCTGAGGACACAGGCCTGGCCATCTCCCTGGTTCACAGACACAGTGCTGACTCTCCAAGAACGTGGGCAAACACACCTTTTCTTTTTCTCCTTGGGATCTCCTCCATGTAGAAGCACATTTACTTACTTGCCTTCCTGGTGGTGAATTTTCATGAAAACATTGGAGATTTCTGCTTTGGAAATGGAGAAGTTCAACTGTGGGCCTCCACTTGATCTACCCCATTAGCTCCTTACTCCACAGAAACCACAATGGCTTACTGAAATCTTCTCAACTCCAAGTCTTTCCAATTTTACAGTAAAAGTAACAATGAGACTCTAACTTCAAACTGAGTGCTCCTATTGGTGAAACCTAAATTCAGAACTTAAAAATAAAAAACCACCCTCTTTTCAGGTATAAAAAGCAACCAAAGGTTTCATTACAATAAAACCCAAGGCAAATATTTAGAGAGAAACATACACAACCATCAATTTTCTACTCACTGACACTGTTAGGTTTTTTAAATTAGAAAATAATTACACAAAAATGTATTAAAATTGTTTTCTCCTACCTGGATCCTCAGACACGTCCTTTGGTAAGGCTTCATCCGCAGTACTTTTCAAACCTAGACATGTTTTGTTTTTAAGGAACAAGAGAAAGGAGGAGAAAAGAAAACAAAACTGTAAAATTTTATTTCTTAGGCACATTATATTAAAGCAAAGAATCCCTAGTCATCACTTATGAAAATGGTGTAACAAACCTCTGTAAGTTGCTACAGCACCCAAACAATAGAGACCCCTTGAAGTAGGGAAATAGGTTCTCATCCCACAAAGAACATAGCCGAATTACCAACTTTCAACCGAGCGCGCCTCTAGTGGCTAGGAGGAGTATTACCAGGAAGTGCCAGAAATCTCCTTTCATTCTTGACATCCAGACCAATGACATCAGAATCTCTCCGGGAGTGAGATGCGGGCTTTAGTACTTTCAGACCCGTCATTCCAACGCACAATCAAGGCTAAGACCCGCTAGGAAAGAACGTGATCAGAGTACACACTGCTGCAAAAAATGTCTAGTTCTGCCTGCCTCTCCTGAGCAAAGATTTAAATAGAGAGCAAGCGATCATTGCTTCCTAATGGAAAACTTACTTTTCATGTTTAACTCCTGTACAAGCTTGCGTCGGTGGCAGGTTTCGACAACAAAACTTGAAATAGCTTCACTGATTTTTAGTCCCTTCTGATAAGCCTCTCATTCATGGGTAGTAAATCAGTATCAGCTAATAAAAGGAATACTAGCCTGAGACTCAAAAAATCTTTATTCTTACCTCCACTCTTTTTATTATTAAGCAAATGACTCCTACTGCCTGAATTTCGGTTTACTCATCTCTAAATTTTAGGTGATAAAACATACTAGCCTCTGTTCGGCTTTGTGAGAACTGAGTAAGGCAGTAAATGAGGAAGGACCTGGTATATTATAAAGCATTATATGGAGTGGTGGGAGTGGGGAGAGGTCCTCCTGTTCTAAATATTCCCAGGCCAACTCATCTCTGTGCTTAACGGTAGCGCTAACATGGAAAACTGAGCCGCGCTGCTTCTCACTCGCCTGGTAAGACACAAATTACCGCTGGCTTCCCGACACAGCTTCACATCCACAAAGTAACAGAAGATAAATCCAAAGGACAGAAACTCTCTCCAGAAAGATAACTTCCTCAAGGATTAGACCTGTATACAAATGTGCATTTGTACTGATGTTCTGGGATCACCTCTGCCAACCCAAGATGTTATGCTCTCAATTCTTTCAGCTTCCAGTCATTTCCTAATCAGTATGACCAAATTCCAAGTAAAGGGTCAGGACAGGTGAGTAAGGGGCCAATGAGTTGAGGGGCTCTGGAAGTTCCTGTTACCACATGCTCCCGAAGTCAGCCATTCCAAGAGAAGTGGATGAAGAAACACAGGTAGAATGTCCCTGAAGGAAGAAAACTCATTCTTTTCATACCTTGTTTGTCATCACTAGTCACATCTTGAGTTGGGACAGGAAAGTCAGCCATGTCTTTAACAGATAGCTTCTTGGAAAAGAAAAGTAAATACATTATACAAGTTGAAATGGAAATTACATTATGTGTACATATGATGAAATTGCTTTAAAAGCTACATATCTTGCCAATATTTTGGCTTCAGTAAACCCTGACATTTAATACTTTTTTATTTTGGGGGGTTCCTAGGGAGGTATAAGTTAATTTGTATTGAAGGTTTACATGTGGGGCGCCTGGCTGGCTCAGTCAGTAGAGCCCATGACTCTTGATCTCAGGGTCCTGAGTTTGAGCCCCACCCTGGGTGAAGAGATTTTTTTTTTAATTTTTTAAAGAAATTTACATGTGCAGAGGAAAAAAATTATTCAGATTTAGGCAGATGTATAGACTGCACATTAAATCTGAACCTGGTTTGGGATTCAGCCAGAGAACTGTGTAGCATTTGCCCATTCTGTCCAAAAACAAACCTGCACTTTCTGTACTGTTTCACAAGCAGAGTTCTGACAAGTAGCCCTATAATGTGGGTATCTGCCAAAATCTGTTATGCAGAGAGTGTTCAATAGCCTGATTCAAACAGCCTCCTTGTCAAGGAATAAGGTAATTTTATTGATGACCAGAACAAAATTTTCTCCTAACTCACTTAGGGGAAGTCTTCAGTAATACTAATGAGGTAGAATACCCAAATTGATCAAGTACTGATTCCTTTAAATTTTTGTTTAAAATCTACTTGCTATGAATTTATTTCTTACAAAGTCTAAATATGCACTCTGTGACCTTAGATAAGATTACAGAATAATATTTATTAGTATTTACTATATATAAACAAATTCTGGAAAGATACATAAAAATCGAAGGGTGACTCAGTAGATGGGGAACAGAATGGGAGGAAGACTTGTCACTATCTGCCTTTTGATATTCTTTTTATTTTAAACATATTCAGAAAAATCAAATAAAACTTATAGGAAGCAGAGTAAATCTTGGAGCAATCTGGTGATCCAGAAGGTTCACTGGTTTGCCTTTCAGAATCTGAACAACCCCAGTGAGATAAGCAATACTTGTGTTTTTCAACTGCTTTAAAGAATGCAGTTCAGTGCTGCTTGGCGGTAACCTGATCTAGGATTTAACAATCCTCAGGCAGGTCATTCTTGGCATTACCATGAAGCCTCCAGATAGAATTGCCTATTCAAAGCCTACTGTCTCCAACAGAACAGAGAATGTATCTTAACAGTGCCTTTCTTTCATTTTCTTCTCCCACCTGGATTATAAACTAGATACCTAGGTAGAAGAAAATGATTTAGGAGTAAACATATAAAAAGTTCTCCAAAACAACCACCTTTGAAAGAAATTTTTAAAGCCTAAAGAAGTGGAAAGACATCCCATGCTCACAGGTCAGAAGACTCGATATTGTTAAGATGGCAATACTCCCCAAATTCATCTACAGATTCAGTGCAATCCTTCTTCACTTTTTTGCAGAATTTGAACAGCTTGTCCTAAATTTCATACAGAAATGCAAGGGACCCAAAAGAGCAAAAATATTCTTTAAAAGGAAGAACAACAAAAGAAGAAAACTGAAAGACTGAGACTTCTCAATTTCCAAACTTAACACAAAGTTACAGTCATCAAGACAGTGTGGTACTAGCATTACGACATCCATGTAGATCAATGGAACAGAACTGAGAATCCATAAATAAACCCTCACATTTGTCAACTAATTTTCAACAAAGGTACAAAACAATTGGGGGCGGGGGAGTTGTCTTTTTAATAAGTGATGCGAAAAGAATATACAAAAGAATGAAGGTGGACCTCTTCCTCACGGCATATGCAATAATGAACTCGGACTGGATCACGAACCTGAATGTGAGACCTAGAACTATACAACTCCTGGAAGGCCACGTATAGGACTAAGTCTTTGTGAGCTTCTGCTAGGCAGTGGTTTCTTAGCTAGGACACCAAAAGCACAAGCAACAAAAGAAAAAACCAAACAAACTGGACCTCATTAAAATAAAAAACACTTGTGTTGCAGAGGACACTCTCAAGAAAGGAAAAAAAACAAAGAAATACTACCTCACACCTGTCAGAATAGCTAACATTAACAACTCAGGAAAACAACCGATGTTGGCGAGGATGCAGAAAAAGGCAAACCCTTTTGCACTGCTGGTGGGAAGACACACGGGTAGGTGTAACCACTCTGGAAAACAGGATGAAGGTTCCTCAAAAAATTATAAATAGAACTACCCTACCACCCATCAATTGCACTACTAAGCATTTATCCAAAGGATACAAAAATGCTGATTCGAAGGGGCACATGCACCCCAATGTTTAAAGCAGCGCTTTCAACAGCCAAAGTATGGAAAGAGCCCAAATGTCCATTGACAGATGAATGGATAAAGAAGATGTGGTTTATATATACAATGGAATACTACTCAGCAATGAAAAAGAATGAAATCTTGCCATTTGCAACAACGTGGATGGAACTAGAGGGTATTATGCTAAGTGAAATAAGTCAGGCAGAGAAAAACAAGTATCATAGGACTTCACTCATCTGTGGAATTTGAGAAACAAACTAAATGACCATAGGGGAAGGGAAGGAAAAATAAGATAAAAACAGAGAGGGAGGCAAACCATAAGAGACACTAAAATACAAAGAACAAACTAAAGGTTGCTGGAGGGGTGGGGGTGTGTTAAATGAATGAAGGCACTGTTGGGATGAGAGCACTGGGTGTGGTAGGTAAGAGATGAATCACTGGGTTCTACTCCTGAAACCAATACTACACTATACATTAACTAACTTGAATTTTTTAAAAAAAGAAAGAAAGAACAACCAAAGACAGAAAATACTTGCCAATTATGTATCTAATAAGGGACCTACATTCAGAATGTACAAACACAACTCAGTAATAACCAAATTTATAAATGGACAAAGGATCTGAATAGACATTTCACCAAGGAAGATATACAAATAACTAATAAGCACAAGAAAAGATGCTCAGCATCAGTAGTCATCAGGAAATTTAAATCAAAAGCATGAAAAATCGATACCACTTCACTCCCACTAAGGTGGCAAAAATAAAAAAGGCAATAGAAAGCGTTAGCAGGGACATAGAGCAATAGGACGCCTCACACATTACTGGTAGATGAATGTAAAATGCCGTAGGTGCTTGGGAAAGCATTTTGGCAGTATCTCAAAAAGTTGAACACAAGTTACAATATGACACACAGTTCCACTCCTAGGTAAGCACCCAAGGGAACTCCAAACACCATGTTCACACAAAAATCGGCCCATGAATGTTCACAGTAGCATTTTTTCCTCACAGCCCCAGGGTGGAAACAAGCCAAACGTCCATGAGCTGAAGAATGGACAAACGTGGCAGATCCACACGATGGACTACTACTCAGCAATGAAAAGGAATGAAGCACTGATACACACTACGACATGAACTTTAAAGCATACTACAGGAGGGGCGCCTGGGTGGCTCGGTCGGTTAAGCGTCTGACTTCGGTTCAGGTCATGATCTCACGGTCTGTGAGTTCGAGCCCCGCGTCGGGCTCTGTGCTGACAGCTCAGAGCCTGGAGCCCGTTTCAGATTCTGTGTCTCCCTCTCTCTCTGACCCTCCCCTGTTCATGCTCTGTCTCTCTCTGTCTCAAAAATAAATTAAAAAAACTTAAAAAAAATAATAATAAAAAAATAAAACATACTACAGGAAAGAAGGCAGTCCCAGAAAAACCAGATATTGTATGACTCTATATGAAATGTCCACAACACGCAATCTCAGAGACAGAAAAGAGATTACTCATTACCAAAGGCTGGGGGGAGGAGGGAATAGTGAGCGACTGCTAATGAGTATGGGCTTTCTTTTCTGAGGTGATGAAAAATGTTCTAAAATTAGACTGTACTGATGGCTGCACAACCCTGTTAATACAGTAAAAACCATCGGATTGTACAGTTTAGATAAGTATATTATGTGAATTGTATTTTAGTAAAGCTGCTTAGAAGAGAAAAATCCAGTAATCTAAGAAGCACTGCTATGGGGTGCCTGGGTGGCTCAGTCGATTAAGCGTCCAACTTTCACTCAGGTCATCGTCTTGCAGTCCATGGGTTCGAAGCCCACGTCGGGCTCCATGCTGACAGTCTGGAGGCTGCTTGAGATTCTGCCTCTCCCTCTCTCTGCCCCTCCCCCTCACACTTTTTCTCTCTCTCAAAAATAAAAAAAAATTAATAATAATAATAAAATAAAACTTTAAGAAGCATGCTAAAGAGGACTTTATCTGAAATTTATCTTTAATTCCTGAAGGAAACGAGTACATGGTTACAGCTCTGCTGTCTGGAGATCTGATCTGTACTACTGAGCAAACTTCTCACGACCCGAATCAGTTACAGCTTTCTCCATGGCACCAACACCTGTATGGACCCATTCCTCACAGGGCTAGTCCCAAGAGCTATTTAAATCCCACGCATGCATTCATGAGAGATTAAAAAAAACTGGTAGAAAAAACAATGAATGAAATAGAAGAAACTGGAATATTTAATCATTAGCTACTTAAATTTGACGTATACTTCTTGAATGGCCAAAGCATCCATTAACCTCATTACTTTGGCCATGAATTCTGTATATTACGTCATTATCTAAAAGCACTCCACTCTGGAATATAACGATTTTGTTGGGAAAGAGTTTTTGTTGTTGTTTTGCTCTCGTTTGGACAGGGCAAAGACTTTTTAATCACCCCCACCCCCACCAAAAGAGCCAGTTAAAGTATAGAAAAGTATGTAACATAAAACTAGCTGCACATCACGTCCATAAAGTTGAACATCAAAAATGTCATCAAGGACATCAGAGTGTGTGTTTGAAAGCATCTGCATTTATAGACTTCACAGCTAACTGTATATTTGCTCCTTTCCTTTTAGAAAGATGATAAATGACTACGTGGGGGAAAGCAACACGAGCCAGTAATTAATTTCTCTAAAACACAGCATTATTTCTGTTGGAAGGGCAGAGACCACCTGAGTGCATTCTAGAAATAATAAGAGCTTATGACATTTTTTAATAAAACACCTAACGACCTCATAAGTTTACACAAGCAGGGGGACCCATAGCCAATAAACAAAAGCAAGGCAACTACACAAGCCTCCGGACACTGCCAGCAGCCCCCGAGTTCACAGAGGCCATGAAAAGTGGCTAACTAGTCTACTTGCTTCTCCGTCATATGCATTCTGCAAAATAAGAAATGTAAAAAGCTAAAACTCTTCAAATGCACATCTATCACTCCTGATACCACTTTATACCTTTTTCCCTCGAGTAGAGATCTGTTGAGGAAAGTAACAGAGGCCATGACTTGAATAAAGAGTAGCAGAGAGGCCAAGAGAGGTGTTATCAGAGGAAGCACTGCAGAAGCAGGCCAGTTCCCTCACAGAGGAGCAGAGGATGCCAATGCAGCACAGACTATATGCCTGAGAGCCCCACGGAAAAGAAGAAATAATCACACACAGTTGCAAGAAATTAAACAAATGGTCCTGCATCCTGCCTCTGACTTCCATCATCTTGCAACAGTTTTAACCGGGGTCTGAGGACGATAGCAGCCTATGAATAAACCTCCATTTATTACACATTTCCAGAGTTGTTTTTTTTTTTTTAGGATGGGAACAGATGTCATAAGCTGTCATCACAGCAATCATAATGGCGATGATGATGATGAAGACTGTGCTGATATTAACAATAACTACGATGACTCCTACTTATTGATGCATACCTAAGGACCACTATGCATGTGGCTAGGCCCCAACAACATCAAGGCCCAACATTGTAGGAATTCTACAGGTTTCTCTTGAGATAATCCAAACCAGTCTTCATTTGGTCTAAACGCTAAAAACTCTGAGGGAGAAGGTAGCTTTAAATGTGACTTGGAGTCCTTTTACACAGTTCTCAAACTTCCTCTCAAAACTGTTCTGGTCCGTTAGATCTTGTTCATACTCAACTATTAAAAATACAACTTCACAATGTTTACTTCAAAATTAAAGCTTGGGGGTGGGGGGGGGGGGCGCCTGGGTGACTCAGTTACGCGTCCGACTTCAGCTCAGGTCATCATTTCATGGTTCGTGGGTTCGAGCCCCATGTCAGGCTCTGTGCTGACAGCTCAGAGCCTGGACCCTGCTTTGGATTCTGTGCCTCCCTCTCTCTCTGCTCCTCCCCCACTCACTCATGCTCTCTTTCTCAAAAATAAATAAACATCAAAATTAGAGCTTGGTTAAAATAAACAACTTGGCTCGCATTCTTCTGGCTTAGTTTTTCTATACCTAAATTTCATCCCTAGAAGATCAAGAGATTACTTTGCTTATTTCACTAAATCTAGTTCTAGGGAGAAAAGAAAACAAATAATTATAAGCTATATCTGGTGTCTAGATTTGAAAGGTTGAGCCACAACGTAAGTACACAGCATGATGAGAAAATGTTATGAAAGTGGATTTTCAGGAGTTTATAAAGAATATACGCTTATGGATTTAATTCCACACACACCCTTATTTATTAACATATGAGGACCTTTTACCTCCATCCGATTCAAGTCACGGGGTTGTTGGTTTGCAGGCATTGACTCAGAATAAGAATCAAATAATGCACACTCCCGCTTGGGCTTAGGAAAAGCTAAGAAAAAACAAAAAGAATACATAAGAACATATACTATATTCATAGCAGGCATTGTTTCTTATCAGCTTTTCCATGCCTGTTAAATATTACAATAAATCAGCCAGCACTGACATACTAGTTATGGCACTAATCACGAGGAGGTAGTATTTTAAGTTCCTTACATATACAACATACTATTTCTGCCTCCCCATTTTACATGTGATGCATCTGAGGAGCAGGGAAGCTAAGCAACTTACTCAAGGTCATATAGCTGGTAAATGGAAGACCAGGAACTTGAACTGCCGGCAGTCCTGCTGGAAGGTACATGCTTTTAGCATTTACGTTGTAACATAGTAGTGACCCTCGCTATCACAATACTGAAGTTTTAACTATGCTACCAGCACAATTTTTAAATGGCACCAACTATGGGGAGAGTCTTAATGCTATAAACATTAACTATGGAAATACTTCATTTTAGCTATTGTTGTTGGAAATAGACAAGATCTTGCAATGACAGGTGCCCCAGAAGACTTTCTAAAATATCCATTTCTTTTGTTTAGCAGAATAACAAAAATAAGAGCACAAGTTCTTGCTGAGTTACAAGGAAAGAAGAATCACATTATGGGCTTCTTCGAACACAGAACAGTGACAGAGGCTGTTAGGTTAGCTGGAGAGCTGAGTGGATCGTGCTACTTGGTAAACTGATACTTAACACACCAATTCTGGGAAGCAGATTCTGTTTCACCACTTTGTCACCAAGTAATTAGGAAGGAAATGTCTCAACCAGAAAATTGGTCAATATCCCAAGGAGGAAAAGAAGATCATGGCAGACAATGGCCAGAAGCTACAAATTTGTCAAGACCAGCTGTTAAGAAATCAAAATTTTAATGCTGTGTTTAAAAAATTTTTTGAATCAAACATCAAAATGGATTGACATTGTTTTTAATCCTTTCTCACCCTCCCACCTCCACCAGCGTCTGAAATGCCAACTTCCCTCTGCAGTAAAGTACTGGCCATGACTAACAGCTACTCAACTTGTACAGTTGAGTACAAGCACCTTAAATTGTTCATTTTCTTACTCTGGTTTGAATTTCACTGATATCAGGTAGGGCAAACCGTGGGCCCTGGCGATTTGTCTGACTAAACTAGGGGGTCTCATTTCCTTGGTAAAAACTCAGCAAAACAACTTTCCAAGTACCATTCTGCTATCTGGCCACAAGAGCAGGTTTAACCAAGATGAGATTTCTGTTTCTAGCTTACCAATCAGTGATCTGAGTAGAATTACACAACTAAAGCTTTATCAGGAGCAGGTCTTGCTCCATAAAAAGGTAACGCTTTCAAAAACTACAAATGCCATCATTAACTACTAAATCTCTTTCTAGCCTGTCCCTATCTCTCCAACTCCACTTGTCACCTCCCTAGTGACAGGCCCTGGGGTCCTGACTGGACTGCTCCAGTAACCTGGTCTTTCAGTTTGCACCCTTGCTCCTCAAAACCTGCTCTCCAGTCAGCAACCAGCACGATCATTTCCAACAGCAAATCTGATTGGGGCACTTCCCTGCTTAAAACCCATCAACGTCATTGCCAGTGATTTGTTCCCTACCTGCCCCTTCAGCCTCATCCTCAGCCCCTCCAGGCCCGGCTCCTTGCACTCCAGCCACTGTGGCCTCAAGTCTCCATGCCTCCGACGCTCCAAGCCGCCTCTCAGGGCCTCTGCAGTAGATCTGCTGTCCCCTTTGCCCACAGCCTACTCTTCCCCCTCCTTCACCTACACAGCCCTTAGCTCACCCTTCACATGTCAGCTCAAATATTTAAGGAAGCCTTCCCTGAGGTGACGCACCCTCTTGCTGCAGCTGAACTTCCCCTTCACAGCACCTACCACTGCCTCCAATTTACAAGTATGTGAGTTTATTTAACATCGATCCTCTAACTGCCAGCAAGTTCCATGACAGTAGGAACACTCTTCTGAACACAGCATTCTGACCACAAAGAATAACACAGTGCCTCTCACATAATTATTTTTAACAAACTCTATAGTAAAAATCTATACCAGAATCCACCCAGTCACCCAAACAGGAAAATATCAAAAGGCCCACAGGTAAGCTATCAAATAACCAACTTTTCCTTCCAACGGTGCCCTTTCATTTTCACTGTTAGGGAAAAACTCAGACACAACAGTTTGTTTCATTATTTTACTGAAAACAAGCTTGTGTAATTGTAAATGCATGATGGTATCAACCAAATTTATACTCTTCACCAACCTTGTTGAAAACTGGATTACATTTTTGTAAGAGACTGAATGTAGGCTAATCAGAAAAAAAAGTTGGAACAGGAACTAAGCTTTTAAAAAAGCCAGGTGGGATGGGGCCCCTGGGTGGCTCAGTCGGTTGGGTGGCCAGCTACAGCTCAGGTCATGATCTTGTGGTCTGTGAGTTCGAGCCCCACGTCGAGCCCCACGTCGAGCTCTGTGTTGACAGCTCAGAGCCTGGAGCTTACTTCAGATTCTGTGTCTCCCTCTCTCTCTGCCCCTTCCCTGCTTGCTGTCTGTCTCTTTCTCTCTCTCTCTCTCTCAAAAATAATAAACATTAAAAAGAAACAGGTGGGATACCATAAAAATGAACCCCCAAAATGAACAGAATCCCTCATATTTTGCAAAGTCTAAAAGCACAGAGAAAAACCTAGACAGTTCTGGCCATTTTCTTGAGCTGTATATAAAGATAAGCATGAGTGATAAAGCATTAAAAAGTTAACTGCTAAAACCCTCAGGGTTTGCCTAAAATATACCATCACTGAGCCTGATGAGGCTTTAAGAGATCTCTCAGGTTTTTTGTTAGAACTATATAATTATTATTTATGATTAATCCCACAAGCCCTGGAAATGATGTGAAGTCTTTGTTTAATTAAAGGGTATGTCATGGGTTCCTCAGTTGTTGCTGTATAAATATGTGTTGACAGCCTCCATCAAACACCAGGAACAAACAAGGGGCTTCATTCCAAAGGAAAGGAAGGTGCCTCTTGACTGGCACTCTATTTTACAGACTCCACCCCCCCCCCTCCATAAGCAAGACAAAAGCAGTCATTTGCAGCAATAAAGGAATCAAAATGCTACTTGACTTCCATTAACACACTTTTTGCTCAGGGCTTTCAGATTTTTTTAATTTTTATTAGTGATTCCCACCAACAAGGCAGGAGGGTTCCCGTTTTTTCACATCCTCACCAGCACCTGTTGTTTGCTGAGTTGTTAATTTTAGCCACTCGGGGGAGAGGGGAAAATGGGAGATGGACATGGAGGAGGGCACTTGCTGGGATGAGCACTGGCTGTGGTATGTAAGTGATGAGTCACGGGAATCTACCCCTGAAACCAAGAGCACACTGTATACACTGTATGTTACCCAACCTGACAATTAATTAATTAATTAAAGGTGGGCCAAACAAAATAAAATAAAATAAAATAAAATAAAATAAAATAAAATAAAATAAAATAAAATAAAATAATTTTTGTACCTGGGGGGTAGGGGGGCGAGGTAAAAAAAATGTTTTTATTAGTGACTTTTGAAACAGTCTGTGAAATACTTGGATATCTACAAAGTGACTTGTCAAACAAGGAGTCCCGACACCTGGCATAGGTTCCATGGCCAGAGGGCATCACAACAATACAACAGCATTAATCAAGACCCCAAAACAGAAAGCTAAGTGTGGGCATGGGAGATAAAGCTACCCAGGACTCTCCCCAGGGCTGACAATAGGCAACAGTGATGTATTAAATATAACTAAATAGCCCTGGAGCAGACCTTGGCCCTCTGGTTAGCTGTTCACATTAGAGAGAGACAAAGTCCCATGTGGCCCTGCTCCCAGGAGAAGGGGCTCCTGGATGACCCTGTACTGACTTGGTTATGAAACCTGTGCAGTTGCCAAGATTGTTAGTGCTTCTTTGCCTCAATCCAAAAGAAATAAAGAGAAAAAGGAAAAGAGAGAGAGAGAGACACCGAAGAGGAAATGGAGCAGCATGTCATGGTGCCCAACTGCAAACTAGTTCCTGGGGACCCATGAGGGTCTCCCCCAGCCTGGAAGGAAGGGTATACGGCCTGCTGTGGTCAGAAAGCAGCTGCTATTAACAAAGTCTAAGCTCTTAAATGAGTAGTAGTCTCTGCTCTTTGAACGCTCCCATGCATACATTTTATGAGGCATTTGGGAAAGATCCCAGAATAATGGGTCACTCTTCCCCCACATGTTTACCTGCCATTGGCACCAGCCACATACTTGCTCTCTTCCCTTTGGTTGGGCCTTGGCCCCCTCACTACCAAATACAGAAAATGACAAACTTTTTATTTAAAAGTCAGAGAACCCAAGACTGACTTAGATTAGTCACTGGCCACTTTGAATATAGTGTTGTTATGAGGGGACAAGACATGATAATCTAGGGCCTTTACTAGATCTAACCACAAAATTTACACTCTATTAATGACTAATCAGTTTCTTTAGACATTGCTCCTTCCTGCCAATAATCATCCATGACTAGCTCTCATGTTTTTAAGAGACCTTCCCTAAAGAAAGGTTACTGACAGTACCAGTTGTTTCTGGACCCTTTCAATGGAAGCTATACTTCTCTGAGTAACAGAAATTGTATCATTGCCCACTGCCTTTGAAAAGGGCAAGAGACACTTAATTTTCCAGTCTTCCAAAAGAATGGATAAAAATGTTAGACTCACCATGACTCTTTCTTATCAAAAGGGTTTGGGGGTAATAGCTTTATTAAGGAGAAAGACAAAGAGCTCTATTCCAACCTTGTGGTGTGCTGGGATTTTCTATCTTTATCTGATTGCAGCTACATGGGTATATGCAGATGTAAAACTTCATCAAGAGTACATTGAGATTACGGCACTCGGCACATTTCATGGCATGTAATTTTTAACTTCTTCATTAGGTACAAGAGTTCTATTCCATTGCCCCAAGCCACTTGGGGACACTGGGGTGTACCTAAAGATGCCAAATCAGAAATTGGCTCTACAGGAAGATGTTCCTGTTCATTTTGTATCAGCTGAGAGGTTTAGTACTTGCCTACTCGGTAATTTTCACAAAAGGGTAAGGGACTGATTCAAATCCATCCAGAGAGCACCAGAATAGGAGTAACAGATAACTCACACTTTACCCACATCATCCCTATTACTCATATTATAAGTTGTGAGAGTCTAATATCAGTTAAAGGACAGTTACTTTAGATACAAAGGACTCTGCAAAGTACCTGGATACCACCTTAAGGCACAAAAGGTTCTTATAACGTCTGGATGGAAAATGCCCAAGGTTTAGGATTTATGATGAGGCCTTACCTGCTTGCAGGTACTCTGTCTGCAGAGTCGGAGGCAGGCCCTCTGGCAGCGGGTAGCCGTTTTTCCGGGCCACAATGAGATGAAACGCAGCACAGAACTCAGGCAGGGTCAGGGCTCCGTCACAGTCAGCATCACTCAGTTCCCTAAATACAACATGTCACAAGTACCTAACACGGGGCTTAGAGGAAAAGTTACTCAGCCTCGTACATGCAAACACAACTCCCAAGGTCGCTGGGGGTGGCCCTGCAAAGTTCCCAAACTCCTATGAAATCTCAGGGGGCACTTGGAGGACAAATGCTGATCAAGAGCGCTGGCACCAGTGGCCCTTTGTAAACAAGACTTTACACTCCTTGGGTTCTGCGGGAGGTCTGTTTTACAACACCAAGCACATGAGACAAGACACTAGAGCACAAAAAGAAAAATAAGGCCAGTTGGTTGAGAGTCGTTCGATAACCAGGCGGCATGAAGAGCTCCAGACCCGGTGCCCACAGTAGTCAAAGGAAGGGCTGACCTCGGCCTGTGTCGTTGTCCCAGACGTTATACACGTACCCGGGCCCACAAATAAGCACTTGGGTTTCCAGCTTTAAGGAAAAACCTTAAAGTTTTTAAGTCACATAAATGTTGTACCAAAAAATTTGCTTGAGAATTCCCTCCTGGGAAAATACAAGTAAGTTCAATAAACATTGGTTAAATTAGGTTTTCAGATAAAACTAGCAACTTGGGAAGGCTGGAAGCAGATAAGACAGCAAGACAGAAAGGAAGAGTCTTGAAAAGGCTTATCTTTGCTTCAGTCACTGTTTCCCACTGAAAGGCACAGACCTATTTACTCAGCCCAAAACAAACCCATTTGCCAAAGTAAGACACCATAAGCTCAACTAGTCTCGTAGATGTACAGAGATGCCATATTTGTGCTGGGACAAGTAAAGAGATAGGATATAAACCTGCGCTGGCAAGGTGTCACTATTCCAAAGAAGTACAGAAGGTAAGCTCCCTAACTTTCCTTTGGACCATTCACAGCCTCCTCCCCTCAAATATTTAGAATGAGCCAGCCCTGAAGGAGCAGCCCCCCACCCCCTCCCACCCCCGCCCCAGGTGAGAAGTCAGGGAACTGTTTCAAACGCTGGGTGGAGAGAATACCATTCAGCTTTTGCAGATATGTCTCAACAAAAAGATAGGAGGCCTCATGCCAATAATGTTAAAACTGGGAATTCTGCCAAAAACAGAGTGTATTCTTTTCAAAATGATAATTTCTTTTTTTCCCCTAGCTTTAAAATCTAATATAAGGCTTGTCGTAAAAAAGAAAAATTATGCTAGAATATACCGCTGAAGAACCTAAATCCAGCTCAGGATCCCAGATACATTGGCATGCACAAATGTTATTGCAATAGTTTTCCAATAAAACACACAAAACACGACAGGCAATTTTAAGTCCTACCACGATTTCTATAAATCCTCATGAAAAAAGTCTTACATAAATATTCCAGTGTTTTAATTATATATCTACAGCAGCACGGTCTCCCACCCAGGCTTGAGGAAGAAGAGCCCACACACAGCTGGGAGTTTAGACAGGCAGCAAGCGTTTTCGTCCATGCAAACCGGCCATCTGGACCGTCCCCACACGGCCCTTCTGGAGCCCGGCCGCGGCCTGCGTGGCAGCAAGGTGCAGGGCACACCACAGCCGCACATCTGAATGGGGGCCCAGCTGATACACACCAGCCAAATTTGTGAAGCTCGGAGGCAGCTATAAGAGCCAAATTTGACTTAATTCCAAAACATTTGTGGGCCTTCTGTTCACCTGGCCTCATAAGATATCATTAAGAATAGCTTTTCGAGATCCTCTGGTTACTTGCATCATATTGAACAGAAACATCCAGAAACACAATTCACGAGATGGAAATGCTCATGGGCCCACACAATTGTTTAGACAGGAAAGGCATCTAGAGGAGGATAATAACTGGGAAATTCATTTTTAAATAACAGCTAATAGTTACAATGCAGACTATGTGCCAGACACTGATCATTATGCTTCTCATACAAGTTAATCTTCACAGCAACAAAAATCTTAAGTTCCATTCACTCTCTAAGTCTGTTGAAAAAAAACATGCAAGGATAAAGAAGACGTGGTATATAAATGATGGAATATTACTCGGCAATCGAAAAGAATGAAATCTTGCCATTTGCAACAACGTGGATGGAATTAGAGTGTGTTATGCTAAGCGAAACTAGTCAGAGAAAGACAAATATCCTATGACTTCACTCATACGTGGAATTTAAGTTACAAAACAGATGCACATAAGGAAAAGGAAGCAAAAATAATATAAAAACAGGGAGGGGGACAAAACAGAAGAGACTCTAAAATACAGAGAACTGAGGGTTGCTGGAAGGGTTGTGGATGGGGGGATGGGCTAAATGGGCAAGAGGCATTAGGGAGGGTACCTGTTGGGATGAGCAGTGGGTGTTATGCATAGGGGATGAATCACTGGGTTCTACTCCTGAAATTATTACTGCACTATGTGCTAACTAACTTGGATGTAAATTAAAATAAATAAATAAGTAAGTAAATAAATAGGAATGGGAATTGGTGAAACACCCCAAGGGAAGATGCTCTTTAAAATAAATTCATTTAGGGGCGCCTGGGTGGCTCAGTCGGTTGAGCGTCCGACTTCGGCTCAGGTCACGATCTCGCGGTCCGTGAGTTCGAGCCCCGCGTCGAGCTCTGGGCTGACAGCTCGGAGCCTGGAGCCTGGAGCCTGCTTCGGATTCTGTGTCTCCCTCTCTCTCTGCCCCTCCCCCGTTCATGCTCTGTCTCTCTCTGTCTCAAAAATAAATAAACATTAAAAAAAATTTTTTTTAAATAAAATAAATTCATTTAAAAAATAAATACATAAAAATAAAAAATAAAAAACATTCAAAAGATAAGACTTTCCAAATGCAAAAGTAGAAACTAAGGGATGGGTATGTAATGACAGTATGATACTATATGGCATTAATTGTACTTACCATATGTAGGAGAGTTCTGGAATGGAAAGCTTTGATTTGGTGAAGAAGTTCTTGGCCACAGAACCTGCCAAGAAAGCCACTGTTTAAATAAATCATTAATTACTCATCTAGAGCAGCTTTTATAGTTACATGTAAATGAATCACCATTGTTTCATTCAGCAATTCCTACCATATAACAACAAACATAACACTTATTCATCAAAGCAACTATAAATCATATGACTAAAAACAACATATTAACAGCTTTTAAAAGAACATATAAATTAGGGGCGCCCTGGTCGCTCAGTTTGTTAAGTGTCCGGCTCTCAATTTCAGCTCAGGTCAGAATCTCACAGTTCATGAGAGGGAGCCCTGTGTCGGTCTCTGCATTGACAGTGCAAAGCCTGCTTGGGATACTTCCTCTCTCTCTTTCTCTCCTCTCCTCTCCTCTTCTCTCTCTCCCCCCTCCACCCTCCCTCTCAAAATAAATAAACTTAAAAAAAATAAAACAGAGCAAAAAGAAGAAAGTTAACACCATTAATCTCATCACACAAAGATAAAACAGACATTTTGGTAAAGACTTTGGTGAGATTTAAGATCTCTTGGTGGCTCTTTGAGAAACTTCCAGGAACCTCTTGCTACTTTCTTAAATTTTTTTTTTCTTTTTCAACGTTTTTTTAATTTATTTTTGGGACAGAGAGAGACAGAGCATGAACGGGGGAGGGGCAGAGAGAGAGGGAGACACAGAATCGGAAACTGGCTCCAGGCTCCGAGCCATCAGCCCAGAGCCTGACGTGGGGCTCGAACTCCCGGACCGCGAGATCGTGACCTGGCTGAAGTCGGACGCTTAACCGACTGCGCCACCCAGGCGCCCCAGCTACTTTCTTTATTCATCACAAATTTACCAGTATCAGTTGAAATCGGGTAATTCCATTTTACATGTTACACTGCTCCAGGTCCCAACTGCACTTAATGTTAGACGCATCCTTGTTGAGACAGAAATTTTTATGGCTAGACCCACCCTTATTGAGACAGAAATTTTTATGGTTTCAGCTCTCAGACCACTTTCAAAATTCAAAGGCCTCAATTCTAACACAAAGAACAGTTAAATCAAAGCCTCAAGCTCTAAGCCGATAAAGTCAAAAGTCCTTGGCAATCTCAAGGCTTCTAATTGGCCTTAAAACAACGGATTATAATGTATCCTAAAGCAGACTTATTTTCCTTTGATAGATTATTATGGATCAAAGGCAAAGTGCCCTACTAACCAATGAGCTTTCTCCCCAAAAGCATCCTGGAAATAATGCTGACATAGGATTGTTGGCCATCGACGTAGCCATCTTGTGTCAAACATTTGCAAGAAATGTCTTGAAAGCCTATTTACCAGCTATTTTATAGATATAAAGACATTCTATCCTCAACTCATTCTTCTTTTTCCCCCTTAATATCCTTTCTTCAAATCACACTAGGTCCAAACCCAAACAAGAGACTTGGCCTGGTCTTCAGACAGTACAGAGGGTGTTCTGCCATGGTGTCCCGAAGAGATTAGGTAGGGCCCGCCAGGAAGCTGACAGCTAACAAGTTCAGTTGTACCCTGGCTGCCGCCTGCCAGAGGAGGAAACTGATGAGAGCCCACGTGCTCCCTTCTTTTGGTGCTAAGAGAAGTTCCATCAGTGAACCAGAACCCTCACCCCAGCCCCACTCCCAGCCAACTTAGAAACCCCAAGCCAGCTCCCTTTCCTTGCCCTTTCCAGCCATTTTCAGACCTGCTGTGAAGCCTGATATGGCGCAAAAGAGAGAGAGGTGAGGCTTTAAAAAGCTGTCAGCAACCAGGGGCGCGTGGGTGGTGCAGTTGGTTAAGCGTCCGACTTCAGCCAGGTCACGATCTCGCGGTCCGTGAGTTCGAGCCCCGCATCAGGCTCTGGGCTGATGGCTCGGAGCCTGGAGCCTGTTTCCGATTCTGTGTCTCCCTCTCTCTCTGCCCCTCCCCCGTTCATGCTCTGTCTCTCTCTGTCCCAAAAAAATAAATAAACGTTGAAAAAAAAATTTTTTTTTAAATAAATAAATAAAAAATAAAAAGCTGTCAGCAACCAAACATCAAAATGTGGATTCAGACTTTTTACTGCAAGGAGTCTCTAAGTCCAGTTAAAACACACACACACACACACACACACACACACACACACACACACACACACACAGCTATATATAGCATTGATATATCAGTGATAAAATGTTAACATACTGAATATAGACCTTTAAAAAATAAAGACCAATAACACAATGTAAAAACAGAGCTATGACAGTTCACAGAAATAGAATCTAATTGGCTCTTTTTTTTTTTTTTTAAAGTAAACTCTACCCCAAGATGAGGCTTGAACTCACGGCCCCAAGATCAAGTCACACACTCTACCAACTAAGCCAGCCAAGCATCCCAATGGACTCTTAACCATATTTTTAAAAATTCAATATTCTTCATAAGAGTTCTATAAATTTGAACCAAACACAGGATTTCTTGTCTATCAAATGGAGGGAAAATACAAAAGTAGGTAAACATGTTGTGATAACAAGACTGTGGGAAAACGAGCATCTTTTACGATGCTGGTGCAATGACAACATGGCACAAGCCTAATGAAGGAGTGTTTTCCAATGTCTAGTAAAATCACACTACCCAAAGATACACTGACAAAAATAACAAAAATGAAGAAAGACATATGCAGAGGGCTATTCACAATGGAAATATGTATCATAGCAAAAGACTACAAATAATCCCAAAAGAGGACCAGTTAAATAAATGATTGCATATCACACAATCTAATAGTACACGACTATAAAAGGGGATGGGAAATATCTCTACATGCAACTATGGAATAATCATCAGGACATAGGGTTAAGTGGAACAAGCAAGGTGGAGAGAAGTACAAATACTATGCTATCATTTATCTAACAAAAGATGAGAGATAAGAATATACACATACACATACATATATGAATTTGCTTTTACTCTTAAAAACAGATAAACCATTAAAAAAGGAGCAAGAAAGGAAGAGAGGGGATAGGAACAGAAGCTAGACTTTGTTCATCATTTTTGTAGACTCAAATTCAGAACTGTGTAAAAATTTTATGTAAGTATAAAACTAAATTTCAAAAAGCACAATCCCTAAAAACTGAAATCAAAACAATTAAAACTGGGGGCATCTGGGTGGCTCAGTTGGTTAAGCATCCAACTTCAGCTCAGGTCATGATCTCGTGGCTCCTGAGTTGGAGCCCCATGGCGGGCTCTGTGCTGATAGCTCAGAGCCTGGAGCCTATTTCAGATTCTGTGTCTCCTTCTCTCTCTGCCCCTCCCCTGCTTTCTCTCTCTCTCTCTCTCTCTCTCAAAAATAAACATTAAAAAGCATTTTTTTAACAATTAAAACTGAAAAGAACAAAGTTGGAGAACTCCCACTTCCTAATTTTCAAACCTACTACAATACTCAAGACAGTGTGGTATTGGTTTTAGACTAGACAGTGGAAATCAGTGGAAAAATATTAACATCCAGAAACAAACCCTCACATTCATGGTAAACTAAATTTTGACTAGGATGCTAAAATAATTAAATCATGGAAAGAATCTTCCAACCCCCCCCCCAAAAAAATGGTGCCTGGACAACTGGATATCAACATGCAAAAGAATTTGAATTGAATTGAAATTTGAATACCTACCTCATATCATACACAAAAACACAAAAACTAACTCAAAATGGATCAAAGACCTAAAGATAAGAGATAAAACTCTAATATAACAGAGATATATAAACCCTCTAATATGAGATAAAACTCTAACAATACACCTTCTTAGAAGAAATATAAATTTTCATGACCTTGGATTAGTCAACGATCTCTTAGTTATGGCACCAAAAGCACAATCAACAACAACAAAAAATAGATAAGCTGGACATCAACAGAATTAAAAACGTATGTGCTTCAAAAGACACCACTAGGAAAATAAAAAGCCAAGCCATTGATTGGGAAAAAATATTTCCAAATCAAGTCTGATAAGGAACATGTATCGAGAATACAGGCATACCCCATTTTATTATGCTTCATTTTACTGCACTTGGCAAATACTGCATTTTTTACAAATTGAAGGTTTGTGGCATCCTTGTGTTGAGCAAGTCTATTGGTACCATTTTTCCAAAAGCCTTTGCTCGCTTCGGGTCTCTATCACATTTTGGTAATTCTTGCAATATTTCAAATTTTTGCATTATTATATTTGTTATGGTGATCCGTGATCAGTGATTACAACTCACAGAAAGCTCACAAGATGGTGAGCATATTACAGCAATAAATTATTTTTAGTTAAAATATGTATATTGGTTTTTTTTTAGATAACATGCTATTGCACACTTAACAGACTACAGTATAGCGTAAATATAACTTTTATATGCACTGGGAAACCAAAAAATTTATTTGACTTGCTTTATTGCAATATCCACTTTACGGCAGTGGTCTGGAACCAAACCCTCAATATTTCCGAGGTATACCTATACGGAGGAACTCTTACCGTTCAGTATTTATTTAAAATGGCAAAGGATGTGAATAGACATTTCCCCCAAACAAGATCTACAAAGGGCCAATAAGAACATGAAAAGATGTTCAATGTCACTATTCATCTGGGAAATACTAATCATAACCACAAAGAGATACTACTTCACATCCACTAGTGAGACAGGAGGGAGGAAGACAAGTTGACCAAAGCAAAGCCAATGTGGTTTTCGGCTGACCCTTAACCTAAAAGTCAGCAGGTAATAAAGAGAGTCACAAGATCTGACTCGTGGGAGACCATAAGACCCTACTCCCTCTGGCAGTAAAAGCCACAAAGGCCAGACATTCCTAAAATTGCTCCCTGTGGGTAATTTCACAACCGTAAGACAATGGAAAAACTAACCACTCAGTGTAAATGATAAACCCAAAACTAAAGAGTAAGCCCCTTCTTATATAGTCAACTAATTTAAAAACACATAAAACACTTTCTTAGATGCAAAGGCGGGGGGAGGGGGGGTCCTCTTCCTTACCTGAGAGAAGAGACAGCTATTTTGTCTGTGAAGTAGCTCCTTTCTTACTTCTATACTTAATAAATTCATGTCTCTTTCTCTAAACAGCCCACTCCTGAACTCTTTCTCACCCAAAGCCAAGAGACCCTCATGGCAAGGGGCCTGAGGCCCTCCCTCTTGGAGTCTCAGCCCATCTGGCATGACTAGGATGGCTGTAATCAAAAGACAAACAATAAGTGTCTGTGAGGATGTGGAGTAACCGGAACCCTCACATGCTGCTGGTGGCAACGCAAAACGATGCAGGCACCGTGCAACACAGTCTGACTGGTCTTCCGATGATTAAACACAGAGTTACCATATGGTCCAGCAATTCCACCCTGGGCTATACATTTAAGAGAAATCAAAACATACATGCACACACCAAAAAAGTGCACACGAATGTTCACAGCAGCATTATTCTTAATCGCCAAGAAGTGGAAACAACCCAAATCAAATGCCCGTCAACTGATGAATAAATAAAATGTAGTATATCTACACAGTGGAAATTATTCAGCCATAAACAGCAGTGAAGTTCAATGAAGTTCTAGCACACAGTACAACCTGGATAAACCTTAAAAATATTATGCTAAGTGAAAGAAGTCACACACAAAAGACCACACATTATACGATTTCATTTATAGGAAAAGCCCAAAATAGGCAAAACTATAGAGAGAAAAAGTAGTTTAATCATTATGGAGGGCTAGGAGGGAGAGAAGGAGTGGGGAATAATTGCTAATAAGCAGGTGGTTTGTTGGGAGGTAATGAAAGTGTTCTAAATTTAGATTGTGAATATATTCTGTAAACACTAAAACCACTGAACTGTACACTTTACAGGAGTGAATTTTATGGTATGCTAATCTCAATAAAGTTGATTTTTAAAAGAGGCATCACCTAGCTGCAATATATGAACCCCTCTGACCTCGAACAAATTCAACTATTTTTAAGGCACTGGTGAGACAACCAGGGAAACAAAGACTTGGGGACATTAAGGAAACATGTTTTGCATTTTTTTTAATGTGTGCCCATGGATTGCAGTTATGTTTTTAAAAGAGGTCTTTCTTATCATTCAAGATACATCCTGAAACATTTTCAAATGAAACGATCTGGTAATGGCTTCAAACTCATCTGCGCTGACAGAGTATATATAGACAAAACAAAATCACTGGTGCTGTGTAATAGGTACATAGGGATTCATTATACTAGCCACTCTAGCTGTATCCGTACTTGAAATTCTGCAAAATAAAAAGGTTAAAAGAAAATAAAAACACTCCTAAGAGCTACCATCTGTATTTGTCTAATTATTCGCATACATTGTGAAGAAAGTCACTTAAGCAGCGGGTAAGGTCAGCAAATGGTCAATGTGGGTTTCTGCTTATTTTTTTTAAGCCATGTTGTCAACATTAATTTGCTCTACCTACAATATTGTGCTTTCAATAAAGCTTTTACCAACCAATCAGAAATGATGTCTGAATTTGTACAAGTATATTTCAATTACACACCTTATTTCTCGAGAGAAAATTAGTCTTAGTCCACATTCAGTATGTCAGGTTACAATTATGGAGGGCATACTGCTATTCTTCAAAATTGAACTATAAAAAAAAAGTTTTATGAATTTTTCTTCCAGGCTCTACTATTTCACTGTTTGTTTAGTCTTCAGCCCAGTAAAACATAGGCACACAGGAATTAAACCAATTTGTCTCAGTTTGAATTTTACAGGAGAAATCAATGGGAATACATATTTTGAAGACAACCCAGAAGAACAGACATGTGGACATAAAACTGCTGGCCAATTTTCCTCCTGTATTTTAATTTCTCTCAGAAAACCCCGAGGTAAAAGACTTGAGCCAAAGGAAACAAGCATGAATTTGGACTTCTAAAGCGTACATGACATAAAGAGACTTGTGGCGCTAACTCTTTAGAAGGCCATGCTACATCTTGGCTCTAATATGAAGAAGCAATTAAAGGTGTCACCTTGGTGCCACAGTCTATCATTTCAAGAAGTGCCCCAGCTAATAAGGCACAGGTCTAGACCAGGTTCCCCCAAATTCCATTTAACCTCTTCGAAACAGAAATGTAATTTTCTAAATGTCATTGCCAAGTATTTTTCTGCATGGCTTATAGTTGATAAGAAATTCAATCTTAGAGGAAAACAAACTGGAATCACAAAAAGCTGTCACATTCGTTTTGTGTGGACTCTTTCTCAAGATGTGTACTGTTATGTGTGTGAGACAATGATCTGGGACCCAGGTCTTCACCCATCAGACTCCATTACCTGAAATGAAGGAGCTCGGGTCAGGCTGAAGGGATCGGAACTGATTGACATAGTACTCGCGCTGTTCTTCTGTTATCCTCCAGGGTTCATCTGGGTAATTACTGTTGTTATCCTGCGGTTCTCTCTCCACGGAAAAGGACTTTATAAAAAATAAATATGCAAATGCTCAGAGAATTTGTCTTTAGCGAAATGAAGTAGAAATATTAAACGTCAGTAAAAGTTACGCATTATACTTATTTTTTCCTCAAGAGAATAAACACCTTGTAACTAGGACGTAATGAGAACATAAACTTCTGAGGGGCAGACAGCATGCTTTATACGTTTCTTTGTATACCTCAAAGTTGTTAATAGGACTGAGCATGAAATACTGAGTACTTGGTGAGGGACAAAAGTTTTTCCAATGTGATGAAGAGAGAGTAAAAAGGACGATCATTCTTTTCTTTTCAATTTTTTTTAATGTTTTATTTATTTTTTGACAGCAAGAGACAGAGTGTGAGTGGGGGAGGGGCAGAGAGAGAGGGAGACACAGGATCTGAAGCAGGCTCCAGGCTCTGAGCTGTCAGCACAGAGCCCGATGTGGGGCTCGAACCCAGGAGCTGTGAGATCATGACCTGAGCCGAATGAAGTCGGACGCTTAACCGACGAGCCACCCAGGTGCCCCAAAAGGATGATCATTCTTACCTTCAAATATTCACCACATTTTTACCCTTTCAGATTAGCTGAGTAGACAGCAATCTAGATTCCTTTTAAACCATTTTTAAAAATCTACAAAAGCTATAACCACGTCATCTTTTTTCTGAGGCATTCCCGGTGTATAAATCTGGGAATCCAAAGTTCCAATTCCAATGCCACCTCCGCAGGTCCTACTCGAGTGGCAAGTGAGGATCACAGAACCTCTCGTTCTGCATTTGTGAACTGGGAATAATGCTCCGAAACGGAACTAGGTAGAGAACAACCACTCCTGACCACAGCAAACAGGATGACACAACCAGGGGTGCATCCGACCTGCCACTAGGGGGCATGCAAGGCAAATTTGAGGATTTAAGGATACAGACAACCGGAAAAGTAGTTCAGGAGAACACAAGACTATAAGAGGCAATGAGGAAAGAAGCACAAGTGGTTCCATCCCTCCCATCCACCCTAAGGCTAAGGAGCTACTTGCCAAGGGCCACCTCCATGGAACCAAGAGGTGAACACAAGCAACGTGAGCCTTAAGGACAAAACCAGACTAGGAAAGAAGAGATATTACTGCTAATAAAGCCGCCTGCTTCTGAACACACTATCAAGAAATTAAACATTAGGAGAGCATTCTACTCACTATCCCTAGAAAAGACATCCAACCATCTCTGCACCCTTCCTCCCACCCCAACACACACACCCCCCACCCCAGCAAGTAATTCTTCCCAGGGACACCCAGCTCTCCTCTCCTCTGGGGCCTCTCAGAGAGGAAATGAGATTATAAAATGTTGAGCTGTGATATAACCTTGAGATGTCATCTTTAAAGTTTTCATTTAACAGGTGAATTTCCACTAAATGTAAATCAAACCATTTTTTTTTAATTTTTTTTTCAACGTTTATTTATTTTTGGGACAGAGAGAGACAGAGCATGAACGGGGGAGGGGCAGAGAGAGAGGGAGACACAGAACCGGAAACAGGCTCCAGGCTCTGAGCCATCAGCTCAGAGCCTGACGCGGGGCTCAAACTCACAGACCGCGAGATCGTGACCTGGCTGAAGTCGGACGCTTAACCGACTGCGCCACCCAGGCGCCCCAGTCAAACCATTTTTAAATGCCCCCCGAAGCCACTGATCATTAGTTAATACCCTAAATTCATAGAATGCTTTCGAATTTACCAAGGACTATACACACCTATCTCATCTGAGCATCTCAAAACCTCTGAAAAGTAGACATAGCAGGTATTATTATCCTTTTGCCAGATGAAGGAATGAAGACTCAAAGAACTCAAGGGATGAGCGCATATCCTTCATTATTTTCCATCAGCATCAATGCATTACTGCAGTCAGCAAGTAACTGCCCTCCACTTTATCTATTGTTCAAAATCAGCCTACTCCGTATCAGGACTTTTCTAAATTGGGCTGCTTCCAAATTGTTTTCAGAAACCCCTAACATCCCAGTAATAATACAAATAAAGCAAGAAAGGCCACAATTCAGTCTAAGCACCCAGTGGACCACACAATTTTCCAAAACACTCCCACCAAATTCAAGGGCTCCACACTAGCACTTTCTGAACATGCCCATATGACCAGGTTCCAGGGGCAAAACCCAAGGTAGAGGGCGTTGGCATGCAACAGATTGGGTTCCTGGCCAAATTACAATGTGTAGAGCTCCCGGGAATGCTGCCCTTCTGGGTAGCACTGAAAGAAACAGCTGGAATAAAGGTATCTATCTAAAAAGCTGGGCACGGACCGGACACAAGAACAGATGTTTACGAGTGAACAATTAAGCGGACAGAGATGGTTCACGAACCCGGTAGGACACGGTTGGAGAGCTCTACCCACTGCCACCCTGCAAAGGAAGGCACAGAAATCTCTGTGCTGGGTGTTGGCCGCTGCATTCCTTGATTCTGACACAGAAGCTACTATTTCCCTACCATACACTCCTTTCCACCTGGAACTGAAGCTGCCGTATCCAGTTGTTGTTATGTGAGCCCACGTTTGTTCTTTCTCCAACCCCAGGACCACCTGCTCACTCTATTTCCTCTCCCACATTATCTCACTCCTGACTGGCATCAGTAGCCTCTTAGCAGGTGTCAAGTCTATTCTGCCAGCAGGAAGCAGGAACAGACAGGAGAAGTGATGATTCCTCTGCTCAAAAGCATACAGAGACGACTTGTTGCCTAATTTAAAAAATGTACCTCCTCCACGCAGCCTTCAGGGTCCTTACAATTCCTCCTCCTCCTTGCTCACTCTCAGCAGGCATCTGCTCACTCTTCGTAGGTCAGATGTGTACCTTCTTCCCAGCCCATCCTTTTTCTGATCTCAGCCTATTATCCCCAGCCTCTGAGCCTATTACTCAAGTCCCAGTGCCCCCAAGGGCCCGCCAATGTACCTGCCAGGCCCACAGCTACTGCAGACAGCACTGCCCATCCCCCAGCTCTGACACAAAGGCGGGCCTGGCGGTTATGTGTGTACCATGACACCCAGCTCACACCTGCTCTTGCCCAACTGAGTCCAAGGAAGCAGGAGTGGGCACACAGTTTCTGGCCTCTGGGATGCTGTTGCATAGAAAGCTCTACTCTAGCAAGGAAAACTTCAGCCGTATGCTCATTACCCACACCCCATCATTACCCACACCACCCATTACGGGGGGTGTGGATAAGAAATATGAAGATCAGGGGCGCCTGGGTGGCGCAGTTGGTTGAGCGTCCAACTTCAGCCAGGTCGCGATCTCGCGGTCCGTGAGTTTGGGCCCTGCGTCGGGCTCTGGGCTGATGGCTCGGAGCCTGGAGCCTGTTTCCGGTTCTGTGTCTCCCTCTCTCTCTGCCCCTCCCCCGTTCATGCTCTGTCTCTCTCTGTCCCAAGGATAAATAAACGTTGAAAAAAAAAATTAAAAAAAAAAAAAGAAATATGAAGATCAACAAGCACAGAAAGCAGACCCTGAGCAGATACAGAGAGGCCATGAGGCACAGTGACAGCCAGAACCAGCAGAAGCAGAACCCGTGAGGTAGAGAAGTATGAAAAAGAAAAGGAGGGGAGGATGGCGGTTGGCAGCCAAAAGATAAGCGGACAGTGAAGAAAACTCAAGGAGACTAGGGCAAGTCCTGTTAATGGCAAAACAAGCACAAATAACCAAGAACTCCCACTCCTCTGGACCAGTGGGCCACTCTCTGTCTCTCATTTCTTAGATTCGTGAGAACTCCAACCCTCCTCCATTTCAAGAAGACTTAAGCTGGCAAGGAGAGTTCCTGCTCCCTCAAACCAAGAAGGCCTCACAACAAGGAGAGAGGGCATATGAACACTGTATAACCTGTGCAGAACACAGTGTGGCCCTCCTCCTGACTTGCACTAAATGTGTTCACCTACCCCCATTCTCTTTCCCCTTGCTTCCCGCTGCATGGTTTTAACTGATTTAATAAACCGAGTAATTAGCCATCTTTAAAAATATGAATTCTTGTAAGTGCCACACAGTGTGAACATTTCAAGTGCTCTTGAATATCATCACTCGGGTTTCAACCTGGAGGACCACAACTGTATCATGTACTCCTTTATTCTATGTACAGTCATTAGCAGGTACATCACAGATACCAAAGAGCAGTGTGAGATCCACTGACTGATGCACTTTAGTAAGTTCAGGTGTATGTCTTATATTAAAAGAGGTGCAGAAATACTACTCTGTGCTGTGCCTAATGAAAGAAAACCTAGGAATCTATTTCATACTTAAAGTTTCAGATCTATCAAAAGAAGTCCATGTCTATCTTCCTGTAGTTCGTCCATGGTCTCTGATCTCTACGGGGAGTTCTCACGTTCCATATCCATTAAGTGAGTGTTTCAGGGACAGGTGAAGGTATATGGAAGGGGTAGATGACATTCCACATATTCTTAGGCTGAAACAGTCTAAAAGAAAGCTGATCTACAAGAAGCAAAATGATTTGAACTTTGCTGCAGGAGGTGATCTACTCATTCATTCATTCAACAGATACCTACTGATCATTAAGTATATTTCAGACACTAGAGATTCTGGCTACCCTGCTGGGCCAACAGGTTCTTTTTTTTCAAGGGAGGCTAGAGTTTAACCAGGGAGAAAGACAAACAGGCAATCTCAAAAACAGTGAAGGGTAGTCTAGAACTTTTCTACTCAAAGTACAGTCTCCAGACCACCCACATCAACATCACCTGAGGACTTACTAGAAACAGAGAACCTTGGGCTCTACCCTACGTCTGGTGAATCATAAAGTTCCAGAGTAGGACCCAGGAATCTGTGGTGTAACAAGCCCTCTAGATGATATGAAGCACACTAAAGTTTGAGAAGCCAGGCCATAGAACAAGCAGGGCAAGACAAACAAAAGGAATAGCATTTGTCAAAACTCCAAAAAATGAGAGAAGATGGCCATCTTCTGAAATTAGCTCAGTGGGCTACACGTAGAGAGAAAAGATTGCTGGTACAAAGCGGATGTTAGTGGAGTTGCCTCAAGGTGCTCCAGACAGAAAGCAAGGCCCAGATCATGAAGGCCCAGGTTGAGAGGTACAGACTGTATCTAGAGGCAATAGGAAGCCACAGATAAGTATTAAACAGGACAATGAAATAATCAGATGTCAGTTACAGAAATATCACTTCAGCGAGGAGAATGGAAGGGGAAACACTAAAGGCAGGAAGACAAGTTAAGGCCACATGAGCAACCCTGGCCAGAGGTCAAGATGGGCCAGAGTTAGGGAGAGGATGAGAGGAGTCAGGGAGGAAAAAGCCATACGGCCATGACCAGAGGAAGGCTCACTCCAGCAGTGAGATGGCAGCTAAGGACCCCTCTGTCAGCGGCTCGAAGGCCATCTTGCTGCAGGACCCAGATATCTGCACGCAACATCTCCAAACGAACCCACAAGTCAAGTGAAACAATGGGCACAACTTGACAAAGGTCTGAGAAGTCAGCCACCTAAGAGAGAATGTCGAACTGCAAAGGCTGGAAGCACGGAGAAATGGGGGTGGATAAGCTACGGAGCCTCGGGCTCCCAAGCAGAAGCCAGAACCAGGCAAAGCTCCACTCATGCACGCACCCTAGGAGGCCTCTCCCAGTTCAACTCCAGCGGTTCTGTTGGCTGGGTGGAGATATTTGCGAGTTGGTGCCAATTTTGAGCTCTGCCAGCGTTTTTAAGAAAAAATAAAAGGAGAGAGAAACCTTCCACATCTGTCTGCTTAAGCCACATACATATGGTCCATTATGCAGTTTCTCTAGACACAGGAGAATTAGATTTGCTTGTATTTAAAACATTCAAACCCTTCGTTTCGTTTCAAGTGAAATGCAAATATTTGGCACTACAAGTTATTATCTCCGGGGAAAACAGGCTGTTTATAATGAAAGAGACTTCAAAAGACTCATTAAAAAGTAATACTATTAATAAAATCCCAAAAGGTGGCATTTACCCCTGAAGTATCTTAAAAATCAAGCACAGTTGAATAACATGAATTGCAAGGAGGCATTACAGGGAGAATTTACAAAGGGCGTGTATATTGTTTCAACCACAGAACATTTCTGTTCAGAATATAATCTCACCCTGGAGGCATCCTGTAAGTGCTGCCCAAGAGTCCAGCCATTTTTCACCTGAGGATGCAATGATCTCATGCCAGTGTCCTTCTGGTACCTCGGTAAACAAACCATCTGGAGTAGCAAAAGTTCATACAAAGCCCACAGTGAATATGTGAGAACACCTCACCTACTGACAATATTTTGGAAAGAAGATGGCCATAGTGCAACCACTGATCAAAACACGATTTCATGAGCAAAGATGTGAGAAGACTCAATCACTCAATCACCCCTAATGAGAAACAATGGCTAACAGGCTGGTGAGACCAGATGATAGCCCGAGTGAATACTGATCTGCCTAAGGAAAGATCACGGCCACTGATCAGCCACGGGGCTGAGGCAAAAGAAGAGTTATAGAGGCAAATGACAGCCACGCTGATAGGTGGGATCATGGCAGCTGTCCTCCGATCATTTACACCACACGAGGCCTGGTACAGAAGTATCAGTGAGTGGCTGTGGTTGCCCACCCCACAATGACATGTTCTACCACACCCCCTGCAGTGAGCTGCAGCCACATGACTGAGTTCTAGCCAATGCAATGTGAGCACCAGTGACCTGCGCCATTTCCACATACGGTTAGCACCCTGTGGCACTCTATGCTAGTCCACAAGGGCCGCTGCATGGGGGATGGCACAGTGAAAGGACAGAAGGAGCACTGCTGCCTGAATCACCATGGGGAAGAAAGCTGCCTACCAATCTGTTAGAGGAGTGAGAAATACACCGACGCACTGAAATCATTAAAATGTGGGGCATATTTGCATAGCAGCTGTTAGTCGAACTATCCTTCAAGCAAGGCCCAGAGAAAAGGCAGGCCTGCCCCATCTCAGTGGCACAGCCATTCCTGCAGTGACAATGGAAGGATGAGGCTTTGTTTTGTAATCTGACCACCTAAAGACAGGAGACAATTCTGAGCCCACACAACTTTATAACTTGTCCCCGTAGATGACCTATAGGGACAGCAAGAGTGTGGATGCAGCCATCTTTCTATGTCTGGTTAATAGGAATTTATCTTTTGTGGGTTTGAAGGAGGCTCCCAGGGAAGATGTACAGAGTAAAAAGAAGAGAGAGGTAGGGTAAAGCTGTGGGAAAACTATTAAATGAGGAACAAAGTAAAGGAGATGGAACTCAACAATTTTGTTTCGAACATTCAACCGGTTCCCCTGTATGATACCCTACAATCCTATTTATATTCTGTCTCCCACCCCGCTCTCACTATAATAAAAGGTCGATGAGGGTGGGAAAATTGGTCTATTCTGATCACCGCTATATCGCCAGCACCTAGAAAAGTACCTATGCTCAATAAATGTCTATTCAATGAATGAACAAGTAACTGGACAAATGGTCAACTCCAATCCAGAGACAGAAAGGTTAACCTGAGCTCTCTCTCCTATGATGATGAGAGCCGAACTTTATATGCATTTACCAAATAATGTCGCCTAACAGTGTAAAGGCTGGGCCCTCTTCCTGACCTATGAAATGAGAAGGAAAAAATTCTCTTTTTTTCTTTTTCTTTTGAGATAGTTATAGATTCACAGGAAGTTGCAATAAATAACTTCTGGTTCTGCCTATAGAGACGTTAGTTAAAATTAAATCCTAACAGAGCAATTTAACCTTATCAGTTTCTTCATGGAAATAAATCCATAAAGATGCAAAACTCGCTCAGGGATCTAATTTCAACAGCTTAGGAGGTTGATTGCTAAAGTGTAGGAATCTGAATCTAATGAGCAACACAGAGTTGCTGCTTATTAAGATAAACTAAATTTTAAAAGTAATCACCATAGACATAGTGCTTTGCTAATTAGGTGCCAGGCATTATAAGCATCCAATACATGTGACCTGTTTTCATCTTCACAAAACCCTGTGAACTGGATTCTGTTATTTCCATATTGCAGAACAGGAAACTGAGGATTAGGGAAGGGAAGTGACTTACCAAGATCACACATATATATTAAAATGGTAAAGCCAGAACATGAGCAGAGTTGTCTGTACTCTTTCTTAATCAGCAAGCCCTATGGCTCTCCCTGTCTTATCCATCTATCCTGTAACATTACCATTTCCTTTTAAGAAACACCCTTACAGGGGGCGCTGGGTGGCTCGGTCGGTTGAGCATCCAACCTCAGTTCAGGTCAAGATCTCACAGTTCATGAGTTCAAGCCCCACATCGGGCTCCCTGCTGTCAGTGTGGAGCCTGCTTCAGATCCTGTCTCCCTCTCTCTCTGCCCCTCCCCCACTAGTACTCACTCACTCTCTCTCAAAAATAATGAACATTTTAAAAATCAACCTCACTACTCTGAAAACTATAAAACGCTGACAAAAGAAATTCAAGATGATGCAAAGAAAAGGAAAAATATTCCATGCTCATGGGAAGAACAAATACTGCTAAAATGTCTATACTACCCAAAGCAACCTACAGATTTAATGCAATCCCTATCGAAATGCCAACAGCATTTTCTGCAGAGCTACAAAAAAACAATCCTAAAATTTGTATGGAGCCACAAAGACCCTGACTAGTCAAAGCAATCTCGAAAAAGAAAACTGGAGGTATCATAATTCCAGACTTCAAGTTATATTACAAAGCAGGAATAAGTAAAACAGTATGGTAATAACATAAACATAGACAAATGATCAGTGGAATAGAATAGAAAATCCAGAAATAAACCCATAATTAGATGGTCAATTAGTCTTTTACAAAGGAGGAAAGAATATACAATGGGAAAAAGACAGTCTCCTCAACAAATGGTGTTGAAAAAACCGGACAGCTACATGCAAAAGAATGAAACTCAACCATTTTCTTTCACCATACACAAAAACAAACTCAAAATGGATTCAAGACTTAAAACGTAAGACCTGAAACCACAAAAATCCTAGAACAGAACACAGGCAGTAACTTCTCTGACAGCAGCCACAGTAGTATTTTTCTAGACAGGTCTCCTGAGGCAAGGGAAATAAAAGCAAAAGTAAACTACCATGACTACATCAAAATAAAAAGTTTCTGCACAGCAAAGGAAACCATCAACAAAACCAAAAGGCAACCTACAGAATGGGAGAAAATATTTGCAAATGATATATCCAATGAGGGGTTAATGTTCAAAATATATAAAGAACTTCTACAACTCAAAACCCAAAGAACAAATAACCCAATTAAAAAATGGGCAGAAGACATGAATAGAAAAGACATTTCTCCAAAGAAGACATCCAGATGGCCAACAGACACATGATAAGATGCTCAACATCACTCATCATCTGGGAAATACAAATCAAAACCACAATGAGATATCACCTCACACCTGTCAGAATGACTAAAATCAAGAAGACAAAAAACAAGAGTTGGAGAGGATGTGGAGAAAAAAGGAACCCTCCTGCACTGTTGGTGAGAATGCAAACTAGCACAGTCTCACCAACTGTGAAAAACTGTGGAAAACAGTATGGAGGTTCCTCAAAAAAATTAAAAATAGAACTACCCTACCACCAAGAAATCACACTACTGGGTATTTACCCCCCAAAATACAAAAACACTAATTCAAAATGATACATGCATCCCTATGTTTATCGCAGTGTTACTGATAATAGCCAAATTATCAAAGCAGCCTGAGTGTCCGTCGATACGTGAATGGGAAAAGACGTGTTGTGTGTATGTGTGTGTGTGTGTGTGTGTGTGTGTGTGTGTATGTGTACATATGTGTGTATGCAAACAATGGAATACTGCTCAGCCATAAAAAGGAATGAGGGGCACCTGTGCGGCCCAGTCAGTTAAGCATCCAACTTCGGCTCAGGTCATGATCTCATGGTTTGTGGGTTCAAGCCCTGCATTGGGCTCTGTGCTGACAGCTGAGAGCCTGGAGCCTGCTTCAGATTCTCTGTCTTCCTCTCTCTCTGCCCCTCTCCTGCTTGCACTCTCTCAAAAACGAATAAACGTAAAAAAAATTTTTTAAAGGAATGAAATCTTGCCATTTACAACAACATGGATAGAGCTAAAGAGTATAATGAAAAACAAATTAAGTCAGTCAGAGAAAAACAAATACCATGTAATCTCACTCATATGTGGAATTTCTAGATTTTTTTTAACGTTTATTATTTTAAGAGAGTGCAAGCGGGGGAGGGACAGAGAGAATCCCAAGCAGGCTCCACACAGCGTAGAGCCCGATGCAGGTCTCGAACCCATGAACTGTGAGATCATGACCTGAGCTAAAACCAAGAGTGGATCCTGAGAAACTTAACAGGAACCCATGGGGGAGGGGAAGGGAAAAAAAAAAAAAGAGGTTAGAGTAGGAGAAAGCCAAAGCATAAGAGACTGTTAAAAACTGAGAACAAACTGAGGGTTGATGGGGGGTGGGAGGGAGGAGAGGGTGGGTGATGGGTATTGAGGAGGGCACCTTTTGGGATGAGCACTGGGTGTTGTATGGAAACCAATTTGACAATGAATTTCATATATTAAAAAAATAATAATAAATAAAAAATAAATAAATAAATAAATAATAAAATAAATAAAAAAACCAAGAGTTGTACTCTTGACCAACAGAGCCACCCAGGCGTGCTCACATGTGGAATTTAAGAAACAAAACAAACAAGCAAAGGAAAACAAAAATAAAGACAAACCAAGAAACAGAGTCTTAACTATAGAGAACTAACTGATGGTTACCAGAGAGAAGGTGGGTATAGGTGTGAGTGAAATAGGTGATGGGAATTAAAGAGTATACTCACCATGAGGAAAAAAATAAAATAAAGGAACACGCTCACTGCAATGCCAAAAATCAATGCAGCAATTCTGCAGACTGAGGATCTGAGCATGGGATATGAATATCCTATACTTACATGTCCCTCCCATTATCTAGTTTAGTTGTAGATTTTGGCCCATAAGCTATTAATTATACAGAGAGAGCACCGTCTTATTTCTGACATGCCTATAAGCATCTGGCATGTTTTCACATCAGGAAAGAATCCTGTAGATAGCCATACAATACAGGTATTCAATCATTTATTTCACTGTGATTTTAGTATGTGGCACTAACACTATTTTTGATTAACCTAAGAAATGCTTATGAATAATCACGGTCTCCAATTCTTCCATCAGGAGCCAAGATCTGCTGTTCCAGAAGGCCATTTTTCCTTGGGATTTTGCTCTCTGGAGAAGGCCAGCAGAAAGTGAAAAATCAGCAGTAGGAGGACACTTTGACAAGGCTGCGGACTTCAGTACCAGTGCATTAACGTGCCCAGCTCAATCCTTGCCAGTTAGGTCAAGGACACCTACCTCCTCCACTATGTCCTCCCTTAATACTCAAGGCAGTCTGAGGTCAGATGGGAAACAGATGTCCCAAGATCTAGGGCTCAATTCAAGGACTGCTTTAGACAATGAGGCTACAGATTGGAGGTGCAAAAAGAGTGCAGATTCTGGAGGAAGAAAGACTTGGGCTCAAATCTGGGATGGTCACTTACTCACCATGAGACGTGGGCCACTTAATTTCTGAACCGTCAGCTCCCTACCTAAAAGATAGTGGCATGGCTCACAGGGCTCCGCCTACCCACCAGCCTCATCTCCCTCCCACTCCAGGCTCTGGCCACACTGGCCTTCTTTCTTCCAGGTCTTGGACTGTGTCTCCTCGGTGGGCTGTATACACGGTGGACTGGCTCACTCAATGCCCACACCATCTCCTCTTAGCAAAGCTATGCACTGCAGACGCTGGCTAGGTAAAAGTACATTATCCAAATACCTTTGCTGTTAGAATTACAGATGGGACTTAGGTTCCAGTAAACATGCCCATGGAAGGCTAATTCAAAACAAGTCACGTGGTCAAACAGGCAGGGAACAAAGCATTCACTTGGCGGGCCTGGGTCAGACTCAGCGTGGAGCTGCAGCTAAAAGCTATGGCAGCAACTGCCCAGGTCTGCAGCTTCCTGACGGTGAGAAAGGCAAAGCTCCCTCAGCCGTCCAGCCATCCAGTCCTGCTGTGCAGTTTGAGGAATTGTTCCTGCCTGCTCAGAACAGAGTCGGAATCTTCAGCCCTTCCAAAGATCTGGTAGGCTTTCCACTCCCTTATTAGAAACCCCGATTTGCCTAAGCTAGCCAGAGTAGACTCTGCTGTCCACAAGGAAGAAACGCACGACCTTAGCCTAGAGGCTTCCCACTCAGCCAGGAGCCCCTCTCCACACCTCCCGGCACCATCCTCCCTTAGCCTGGTTACCTCCTTGTCACCCTTCACAGCTCAGCTCAAGCAGCACTTCTTTGGGGAAGCCTTCCCTCACTTCCTAGCCCTAGGTGGGATTTCTCTGTCACATGCCAGGAAGTCCTCCCTTGCCTCTAGGCAATGCCCATTATACCTGCAGTGGCAGGACCATTTGATTCACATCCATCTGCCCTGCTTGACTGCAAGTCCCCTGAGAGCAGGGACCATGTTTGTAGTCTGCGGGGTACCCCTGGCATGGTGCCTGACCCACATAAGCCACTTAGTATTACCGAGTGGACGAGTACAGGACAGAATCTTGCAAGTAGTCTACCTTGCAAGACTGTTGGGAGAACTGGAATGACACACACAAGGGAAGGGGCCAGCACATCTTCAGGACCAAATAAACACTTGGTTTGGTAGAGACACTCATTGGGATAGGCAACTACGGGGACGACACCAGCTGCTCACCTGAGATTGGGGGAATAGCAAAGGGCCCAGGGGCGGAAATGGTGCCACTGTAAATGAGCCTTGCGTATTTACACCCTAGTATATACTAACTGAGATGAAGGGGTCCTGGAGAATATGCCAGAAACAAACACCCCTCTCCTTTCCAGCTTTAAAAGCTATTATCTGGGACCAGGAGTTCAACTGGGTGTTTACATCTGAGAGGGTAAATCAGAGGTGCTCCTGTCTACCAAATCAATGTGGGCCCTAGCTACTACCAGGAAGGTTCTGGATACCATGATGCCCATATCTGCGGGGAAAAGCAATGCTGACCCCACAAATAAAATGTGCTCATTTACTTTCATCTAGTCTAGCTGACCTGTTGAGCACTATATGGAAGCTAAAATTCTCATGGGTACCAGGTCTATCATTTTTACCCTCTGTCCACCCTGTTCCAAGCACGGCTTCTGCAAGGCCTTAAGGCAGCACCCCAATGAATCCTAGTATTTACTGAATTTTCCTTTTCCCATAAACATCCTTCAGTTTCAATGTCACATGCCCTGTTCTCATATCCTGGAATCACCTCTTTCAATGATCCAGTATCTCTTTACTATTCTCATCTTGTAACACAAAACATTTTTCATGTAGAAGTGCCTCCCAGCAAAGAAACTGAGCAACTACTATCACTTTAATTGTTAAGAAGCATAGGTAGATGGCGAGCACCTGAAGAATATAATAAGAGACAGCTAAAAAAAAATTTAGGCTAAAAAAAGTAAATTTCAGTATCAATTGAAATTAAAGGTTTAAAAAATAAGGCCTAGAAAATCTGAAAAAGAATTAGAAGTGGGTGAAGGAAATAAGAAGAAAGGAGGCTTGATGAGATGAAAAACAGGACCTCTTTGTGATAATAGTGACTAATCGGGTATCTAGGGGGTCCTAGGGAGACTCAGTGAAGTAGAACACATCAAACTTTTTCACCCCTTGGGACATGGCAAATCTCCAGCTAGGGTTTGAAATCAAATGTGGAATGTGTCTGATAAAACAAGATGTCAAGAATAAGGCACTTACATTCCTATAAAATTTATCAAACCAGTTCTTCCTGTTATACAGAAAGGCGAACACACATACACTCTTTCCCACCCTCTTCCTCCTCCTCCCTCTCTTCCCTCAAGCCCTTCTATTTCAGCCAGAGGAAGAGAATTTAGCCAATTCAGCAATGGCAAGAGGTCAACACACGCACAATATATTATCATTCAACATCCCGAACAACAGAAGATTTTCCTAGCCTAATGTTTACCCATAAACTAAGTAATTCCACTTTCTGCCCTAAAGATTATAAACAAGAAACTCCTGTTGCTGGAGGGCCTAAGGTGCTCCAGAACCAAGAGAAGCTGGGGTCCCCAACCTCCTACGAGGGCCTTCAGTGCCCAGACCTCCCCTCAACCACGCAAGAAGCAATTTTCCACATACAATGCAGCCTCTCACTCGCCCAAAGGAAGACACCAGCTTCTGGTTTCAGACTGGTAGGAATGACAAACCAGTAAAGAACACACCGATAACTCAAAAAAGGGGCATACGATATGAAGCAATTCACTGAAAAGGAAACACAAATGACTCATAAATGTAAGATACTCCACTTCACTAATAAAGAGAAATGTTAATTACAAGTACAGTAAGATCTCATTTTTTACCCATTTTTCACCAGAGTGGCAAAGATGCATCAGATTTTTAGCACATTGTGTTAGCATGGGTATGGGAAAATAAACATTTTTGTATATTGGTGGTAAACGTGTGAATTGGTAGTCTCCAATTTGAAAATCTCTATAAAAAATAAAAATGTGTAGACATTTCACTCAATTATTCCATTTCTAAGAACTGGCCCTATGTATTGCAAACATGTATTGCAAGTCTGACTGAAAGTTCCAGATGTTGATCAGAAGGAGCTGATCGTGGCTCAGTCAGCTAAGCGTCCACCTTTGGCTCCAGTCATGATCTCATGGTTTGTGAGTTCAAGCACCACATCGTGCTCTGTGCTGACAGCTAGGAGCCTGGAGCCTGCTTCAGATTCTGTGTCTCCCTCTCTATCTGCTCCTACCCCACTCGTGCTCTGACTCTCTCTCTCTCAAGAATATAACTTTTTTTTAACTTAAAAAAAAATAAGGAGCTGATCCATAAATGATTTATGGAAGATGCACACTATACAATACTATGCATTTAAACAAACCAAAAAGGAGTACTTTATGTACTGCTATAGAATGCTACTAAAGCTCATCGCTAAGTAAAACATGCAAGTGCATAACAGATGTATACTGTATGCTACCATACATGTAAGAAGGTGCAACTCCATGTTTTGTACCTGTTATATATAATTACATAAGAACACCTATATTCACTTGCATATGCATAAAATCATCCTAGAATGATACAAAAGAAATTTGTCATATTCGCTGCCTCTGGGATAGGGAACTGGATGGCCAGTGGAGGGGACGGGAGGGACACTTTTCACTCTACACCCTTTTGTATCTTTTTAATTTTTGATATATTTTTGTTAACTTTTTTTTTTTAACGTTTTCATTTTTTATTTTTGAGACAGAGAGAGACAGAGCATGAACGGGGGAGGGGCAGAGAGAGAGGGAGACACAGAATCCGAAGCAGGCTCCAGGCTCTGAGCCATCAGCCCAGAGCCGACGCGGGGCTCAAACTCACAGACCGCGAGATCGTGACCTGAGCTGAAGTCGGACGCTTAACCGACTGAGCCACCCAGGCGCCCCTATTTTTTTTTTAACTTTTAATTGCCCTGAAGAACAAGGGTATTTGAAAGCTCACAACCCACGATCCAAAACAAAACCAAAACCAGTGTGGTGTTTGCCGTATAACCTGCAACAAGCAAGTAGCACCGTAGCATGCTTTCGCCGCAGCCCAGGGAAGAGGGCATCGTCGGTGGCTGCTCAGCTCTAGCCACTTGGGAGAACAGCCGCGTGGCTCTCTTCAGTGGCTCGTCAGCCCACTGATTTGACCGCAAGATGTGGAGAAGAAAAAACGGCAAGAACTAAACGTGGAGTGGAGTGGCATTATGCTGAAGTACGCACAGGGGAACTTTGCAGGGGACAGAGTCACAGCTCTCAGATAAGGGGAGAGGGGGAAGATTCCAAATTAAGGAAGGAAAAAAAATGGCCCAGGCTCCACTAAAACAAAGCAAAACAACATAAAAACCAACCCCCCACCAGGCCAAATGACCCTGAAAGAGCCCCCCACGGCCCGACCTGTCACGTAGGCCACTTCCCCGGGACAAGCACTAGGTAAGAAAACAAGAGTGGCTGAGACAGTACTGCGTGAGGCCCACTTGCTGACCTGCTTCTTTCTTCTCACACTCAGAGCACCGACGTGCTCGTGACTTGCCTCTACGCCACCTCATTCAATCCCATCCCAATCTTGCAGCCACAGCCTCTACTCCTCGTCACCCCCACCCCCAGCGTCCTAGTCCCAACCATCCATAAAATACCCTTGACACCACAGAAAGTCCTCCAACTGCAGGGACAGTCTCCCAGAAAGTCTAGCTCTGCCTGTTCTCATCCAAACTCCTACAGTGAACAACTCACTCGCAGTGGCTACCAATTGTCTTCTGACTCCTGCCAACACTGCTCCAACAGAGCCTCGGGGTGTTCATTTCTTTCAGCATCCTTTACACACTTCTTTTCCACTTACAACCATTCCGAATAGACGCGAGGAGCAGAGAGAATCTGCTTCTGGACATAAGTACCTACAATTAAGTCCATAGCAGGATGGGGAGGGCATGGCAAGAAACTGAAATTGAGCGAGAATGGGGGGGGGGGGGGGGTAAAGGAGACAACTAAGTTCAATAAACGTTTTTCAACTCACAGACTTTTAGATTAAAACGATGGCTGCTTAGCAAGGTCTAACAATGTCTGCCTACTCATTAGAAAACTTCCACCACAAATAAAGCCAAAACCTCTAAGTGAATGGCAGGGTGATAAAGTTCCCTAAATTCTATCACTATTTTGTCTTTGAAGTAATAAAGACAAGTGAGCATTGAGAATTTACCCCAGAAGACTGTTACATTCACCCCTTCAAAAAGAGAATAAAATATTACAGCATGCATATTTAGGTGCAAAAAGTGAATATGTTTTGATTTAAAATAAAAGATAAAATTTTTTCTAGTGAGATCTGCCTGGAAGTATATTTGATCTACCAAACTTGTATTCCCAAAGTCAGGTAAAAATATATTGCATATATTTAATATTTATTTATATATTTAATATATATTAATATATATTAATTAATTGTTTATATAATTAATTAGCTATTAATTATATATATAATTATATATTATATATAATATAATATAATTATATTATATTATATATAATATATAAAAATTATATAATATATTAATATATAATTATATATTAATTATAATAATTAATTAATAATTAATATATATTAATACGTTAATATATAATATATATGTTTAATATATAATATTTATATATTTAATATTTACATATATACTAAATATATGCAATATATACACATACAAATATACATATACATGAATACCTATATTTATTTATGTGTGCCTAAAATATTCCTGGAATGACACAAAAGAAAAGCTGCCTCTGGAATGTGAAACCCACAAAGAGTGAAGGCCCATCCCTCTGGCTGAGCTTCACAGATAAAGGAGATGAGTAATGAGCTATTTTTTAAGAATGAAAAAATGGAAACTTCACATGTACAAGAAATATTAGAAAATTCTCAAACTTAATGTTATCAATGGAAAAAAAAAAGTATACATGAATGAAGGCAAAAGAGAAAACAAAGAAGGCAAAAGACAAGACAAAGAGTAAGGTTCCCACACAAAGGACACTGGCTATTAGGGAAACAACAGTAGCTCCCTTGTGGCCAGGGTGTGGAGGGAGAGAAGTGAACTACTGTGGCTGAAAAGGTAACAAGTAGGTGTGAACAGCAGGGCCCTGAGGGCCATGTTCGGAAGTAGGTGGTATGCAGAGAGCAGTGGGCAGGTCTCAACCAAGGGAGTAGGGTGATCAGATATGTATTTTTAAGACTATTTTTATATGCAGTAAGCATAATGGATTTGAAGAGGCAAGAGTGGAAGCAAGGAAAAAGAGTTACAGGCTGACAGAACAGATTCAGTGACAGAGGAGGATGGCCTGAACCAAGGAGGTGCAGGGAAATGGACAGGTAAGAGAGGCATTTAGAAAGTGAAATGGCCAGGACCTGGTAACTAAGTGGGCAGGAGGGCAAGAGATGAGTCAAAGACAGCGACCAGCATTCTGGCCTGTGCTGACAGATGGATGGAGACAGGAACGGAAGGGTGAAAGCTGGCTCTGTGGGAAAGACAGTGGGACATCTGAGTGAAGACATCTGGCAGATGGAGATATGTGGTCATAAGCTTCCATACGGCTAAAGAGGAACAGAGTAAGAAGCGCACCCAGGCATCACCAACATGTGAGGTGCTGGTGGAAGAAGAAGAATGGAAAAAGAAGATTAGTAAGAGGTAGTCACAGAAGCAGGAAGAAAACCAGGAGAAGATGGCATCATGGACACCAAACGATGAGAGCATATCAAGACAGTGGTTAATGTCAAAAGCTGCCAAGGGGTCAATGGAGCAAGAACTTAACCCAAAGCAGTTTCTGGCAACCATGGCAAAAACAGACGCAGTGGAGTACAGTGGGAGCAAACGGGGCAATTCTAAATCCTACACCAGCAAACTACAAATGACTACAGTCTAGCTGCTTAGGAAACTTTGTGAAAAGTAAACCACAAAATGACCTATAAACACATAATAGATGAATCAGGAAAGAAGACTTAGTATTTCTTTACAAATCACTGTCAACCCTCCACAGATATAGAATAAGCTCAGTCTGAAATTTCAAGGGGAAAAACATCTCACCCTGAACAAAAAAAAAAAAACAAAAACCCGAATTCATAAAGTACTAAGCAAAAAAACTACTCATTCCAATATTTGGGTGCTGAATTTGGCATAAGCATCTCTAAAATGCCAAGCTCATGAGCTGCAACAGCACTGGCCCAGAATCCCTAAAAACCTCCCCCAGTACCCATAGGCCGCCTCCCATCCTATCATGAGGAAGGATTCGAATACAAGGCGACAGAGGAAGCTAGAAGAAAGCAAGGTTGCCATCAGCACATTAACATGGCAATGTGAGGGGAATGAGTTATCCCAGTCTCAGCTGGCACCAGGCCCAATCCATATTAATCCCCTACCACCAAAACCCTTCTCTTCAGATCCCCTCATCAACAAGACTAATTCAGGTTGGCAATTTTCTTTCTGGGACGTAGAGTCTAGCCAAACTAAGTTGACAGCCATGAGGAAGAAACCTAGGAACAAAAGCAACAAAAACACATCAGCCATGAAAACCACAAACTGTGCTGTCTGGAGGAAGGCCCCTTGTTCTCATCTTAAACAGAAGGCAATGCTTCAAACAGGAGGGGGTGGGGCAGGGGCGGGGCTTCCACTGATGCCAAACAAACATTAAGAGAGTCAGACTGTCGCAGATTATTACAATGGACTGTTAAATCCATTCCAAGTCATTCATGTTATAGAAAAGAGAAGGAACTTACCCAAAGTCACACAGAGTTTGGCCAGTCCTGCACAAGAACCCATCTGGTTTCTTCCAGACGATACCTTAAGTCCTTCTAATGGCCAACTACTGGCAAATACTGATGTTCAGCCCTGGCTCTCCCCAAAGCTCCAGAGCCATTATCTCCTACCATCTCTTTGACACCTCCTCTTGACTCTCTCAAAAGCTCAAACCCCAGCATCTAACACTGAGCTCATGATCTTTCCCCAGAACTCTCAAGGCCAGTTTTTCATCCAGGGCTTCTTAGCTTACCAGATGATATTACTATCCATCTGGTTCCTGAGCCAGACTAAGAAATCACGTCCTGTGTTTGAACTCCAACCCTATCACTTCCTAACTGTGACTTTGGGCAGATTACGTAAGGTCTTTAAATCTCAGGTTTTAGCATCGGAAACATGGGATGACATAGCAGACACCCAGGACTCCAGGCTGGTGTCATCCATACCAGTGAAGGAGAAGCAGCTCATGGATGTCAACTTAGGAGAGCTGCCAAGCTGGATACTGATGCAGGATTTCACCCCCTGAAGGCACTGCTGGAGCGTTTCAAGAGATTACTACCAGTGTTACAAGTATGTCAATGTGAAGAAAGGGGCCATCGCCGGGATTCCTATGGTGCTGGCAGCTTATGTGCTTTTCAACTACTGTCACTGTTACAAGGAACTCCAACATGAGCAGCTAGGCAAGTACCACTGAAGAGGGCCCAGTGTCGAGGCACATTCTGCATTCCTGACCATGGCCTTTGCCTGGTACCCTTGACTCCTTTCATACTCTAATTGAGAATTAAAGAGGACTGGTACATGGGAAAAAAATGGGATAACAGGCATCACCTCATAAGGCAGCTGTGAGCACTGAAGGGGATGTGGATAAAATGCTAAGCACTAGCAAAGAATGTTGTACACGCAGTTCCCTCTATATTCTTGCCTACTCCCCCATTCTCATCCCCTGACCTGGTTAACACCTACAAATCCTTCCCATTTCAACTCAAATGTGGCTTCCCACTAAAAGCCTTCCTTGATTGCCCCCTACCTGCTAAGGGTAGGACATAACTGCACCCCCACGCTGTTTTTCAGCCTCAAAGCAGTGTAATTTCCATTCACAACACATATTATAATGACTTATTTACTTTGCAATGGTTTGATTATTGGCCACCTCCTCCAACTGCCTAGAAGCTCTATGAGGGCAGGGACTGGGACTGTTCCACCTCCATAGGTATATAGTAAACATCAGTTGAACGAAGAAGCATGTCTATTAGCAGGAAACGTGGACCCAGAGATTAGAAGTCACAGGACACCAATCCAAATAAGAACACATGGCATCCCCCCTGCCAGGCGACTAGGTAGAAAGGAACTCGTGATCCCTATCTGACCACTGCAAAGGCCATGATTTCCTGCTTGTGTGAGCATCATTCTAACAGTTCAGGATTAGGACTCCACAGCACTAGGATAAACTCCACACAGACATGCACAGCACATCCTGTAGAACCTTTTAGATGAATCCCAGTCCCTCCAATGCCTTTCTTATTGTAAACCATCATTCCGCAGCAGATGTGATTCTTATATTTAACGACACATATTGTTGTACCACAGGACCTCTAAACACAACCAACTACTGCATCTGGGGCTCAGCTAAAGAAACAGCTCTTTGTTCCAGCTTGGAGGTGAAAGTGAGGTCTTCTGGACATAGGAGAGAATGGCATGTTAGCCCTTCAACATAGTACCAGTAAGCGATTTTCAAGGATAGTTCTTACTACACCCAATGCTTATTTATGTAGCAAGTTCGGAACGTAGCCTCCCTATAGTATGGAACTCTAATGTAAAGTATTTTAAGCGTAGATTTTGACACTGGGTCAAGGCCTGGTTTCAAATTCTGGTTCTTCCACTTACTGGCTATGAATAAAACTTTAGACCCATTACCTAACCTCTCTCAGGCACAGTTAACTCACCCACACTAATAGATATAACAGTACCTAGATCTTATAGTTGTAGGAAGCATTAAATATAAATACACAGCATATGGCTAAATTATTATCCTTAGGAAAGTTCTTTGTACAAAGACTACCACCTTAGAAGATAAAGTTTTGTCCATAACACAGTTCTAGGCCTAACAGAGTACCCATTCCCAGAGGTTATTCAGTGAACACCATGATCTTCCTTCGAAGGTCCTTAGTAATCCTTCTTCCTAAGTTGAACACTGACAAACCACCCAAAAGTAAACCCAGTTTTTTCGTAATTCCTCTCATGCAGACACATACACCAACATGCACACACCCTTTTTTTGAGAAAAGGACCTACCCAGCACAGGACTCAGAGATACTGCACAAGATAACAGTTGCAGATACAAAAAAACAGATGAGTTCTTTATCCAAAAGAAAACACTGGAGAAAGGGAAGCTGAAATTTTCTAAGCCAGGAGAAACTGAGACATCACTTGTGTTTCTGTCAGAATACTGCTATCTATTACATATAAGAAACAGTAGTTGCTACCACACATAAAATAACTGTTCTCCAAAAGGCATGGACTAGGCACTGAGAGAGAATGCCTAAGAACTACCCCTGCCTTCCAAAAGCCTGCAATGTAATTGGAGGCACAAAACAAAGGGCAACAGCTAAGTATGCACCAAATGAATAATAATAAAGAATAAGGCAAAAATAAGAAAGGCTGTTTTGGGGGGAAAAAATGCACTCTTGAGGGAGGTGCCTAAAGACTAAGTAGATACAGGTGGAAGGGCATTTTGACATACAAAAGACCAAGAACCAGCTTGGATTCGTCTAGAGACACCGAGAAAGTGTAGAAACACACGTTACAAAAAAGATCTAGGAAAACAGGGGTGCCTGGCTGGCCCGGTCAGTAAAGCAGGTGACTCTTGATCTTGGAGTCGTGAGCTCAAGCCCCACGTTGGGGGTAGAGCTTACTTTAAAAAAAAAAAGACTAACGAAAATATACAAGCAACAAAACAAGAAGTCCAATATTTGCCCAAGGGGGCAGTTTTATATCTTCCTTGTAGAAAAAAAAAAAGGCAGCCCATCAAAAAGCTATGTCCCCAAAGTCTGCCACTGGCACAACCCCACATCACTTACCCGAATAAGGGAAGCCTGATGGCGAGGGGGTTTGGTTCCTGGGGCCCCCGATGAGGGTCCTTCAGGCTGGACAAGGGGCTGTCTAGCTTCATAAGGAGCTGAAAAAGCAGGAGGAAAAGTCAGCACAGCACAAAAAGATTCCACCCAAAAATTATGATGTCACACTCAAACTGAGACTGTCTGTTCTTCAGGGAAGAATCAGCAAAGGAATTAGAGTTTATGGACATAGGGCCACCTTGTACAAACAAACCTGGGTGCAATCGAAAGCCATTTAACTGATTCATAAAAAGACAGGAAAAGATTTGCATCATGTTGAGATTAGGAATAAATCTGAAGGGTGTAATGGTAAGAGCATAAATTGGAATAGAAAGCAATAACAATAGTCAGAGAAGTGCCATATTACAAATGCTCAAATTCTAAGTATCTGGTAAATTCTATATATACCTGCCAGTTTAAAAGTCTTGCATTCGTCACCCATCTTCCAAAGAAACAAGAAAATAAGTATGCATTTTGAACACTAAGAATCAATGTTACTATTTATTTTTCAAAAATAAATGGCACAGTCTTCTTTTCCTTATTGGAAAGGATGTAAAATCAAGTAGAGAAAAATACAAAAAGGAATAAATGTATTTTATATTTATTATTTTATCTTTCAATAACCAAACTAAAAATAATTTTGGTGACTTTAAGAAAAGTTTTTAAGCCACAAAAACAAAAGCCTTTTTTCACTTTATTTCCCAAATATTTTATAATGACTTTGCCAATATGGTAGGAAAACAGTTAAACATAACCAGGTAGTATTCAGCTCCAACAGAAAAGAGAACTCATCACCCAAGATGAAGCCATTTTTGATTAACATTTCTGGTTGACAATTTGAGTTTTTGGAAGAATATCAAGAAGTAAAATGCTCGCTTCCTCTAGCTTCCTTATAAATAAGGTCCGGTAGAGGGTGCGGGGCAGCCTGTCACAGCACCACCCAGGGCAGACTCTGATCACCTGAAAATAAAGGAGGTGTAAGAACAGTACATCAGGAACAGCAAACCACTCTTGGGCTCACATCTGCTTTTTATATTTCCTCCAAGGGACTGGAACACAACATTATAACACAGTTAAAATACATTAAAACATCAAAAGTCATTACCTGGCAAAGTATTAAGTAGATTTTCAGACCCTGCTAAGAATAAATAAAAATATAAAAAAACTGCAAAAGACACAAACCCAGGAATACATAATCCAAATGTTAAAAAAGAAGTCTCAGCCGGTAGGCAGGTGTCCTTCGAAGAAGGATTTTTAAGATCACTCCATTTTGACAGAACACTGAATATAACTATTAATACCAGAAGGTTTGAACACAGTAAACTGCACCATGGTTGGGGTACTAGTGGTCATGAGCCTCCCCTGGGCAGCTGACCCTCCGTGCCTCTGGCTCCCCTCAGAGGAAGGGAGCTTCTACTACACAGGAGGAGCACGTATGCAAGGAGGCCACCTGGCCCATGGCTCCAGCCCCTCACCTACAAGGGCCTTCCCTTGGAAGAGATGGACATATCAAGTAAGGCTTGAACAAAGACTCAGCCACATGGGGCATCATTTTTGGAAAGGCCTGGCCTCAACGGCAGATCTTCTCTTCCTACTCCTATGGGAAGACTAGGATGGCCGTGCCTGCCCGTGACTGGAGAGGTGAGTGTACGAAGCCCATGTGGTCACAAATCTAAAACATGTGCTTCGATCAGCTCTGTCAGTATCAGAACTGATCATCAGACCATCATCAGTCTGACTCTGGTCCCATCCTCAGGTGGATCTCAACTCAGAAAGAGTTACTTACTGCCTCTACTCTCCTTCCTCCCCAATAAAACCTGGCAAATGCAACTCAATGCAAAAGAAATAATTCTCAGATCCCCTTACAAGGGGTTTCATAAGGAACTAGAAGTTATCATCTTTCTCCAAAGGGAAGAACGCTAAAGATTTCATCACTCTGAGATTCAGTGTCAAACCAGAACGGGGATCACTAGCAAATGCACAGTAAAGACTCTACATCTGCCATCAACCCAATGAATGATATCCAGAAGGTGAATTTCAAGAACACTTAAGGGCGTCAAAAACCAAACAGGTACCAGATCCTAAAAATACAAAGAAAATACTAGGCAACAGTTGAGCACCTACAATGTGCCAGGACCCGTGTTAGGCACAGAGGTTTATATAACATTCCTCATTTGATCCACAGGGCAAACCTCTGAGGCAAACGTTCTTCCACTTTACTGATAAGAAAAACCGAAACTCATTAAAGCGAAATACCCATAGTCACACAGGCTAGAAATGCAGGCCCACCAAGTCTACCTTTAGACCCAGGAGACTGACATCACAGCCCATGCTCTTCAGAGAGTACATTCCTAGAATCGATACATCAGAATAAGATGTGTAAGAAAAAGCAGAACGGATATCTTGATACAGAGATAAGACATTAGGTATCAGAAGAAACAGGTAAGATTTGCAGTAGTTGCCTCTGGAGATCAGAAATAAGCTGAGTGGGAAGGAGAAAAGTTGTTTTCGCTACAGGCATTTAAATATTTTTTAACTATATGGTTGTATTACTGTGATTTCAACGGTTTTTAAATATGGGTAGCAGTATCTGCCTCCAAGGGTTGTGCTAAGAAGAAAATAACACGCATCAAGATCTCTGCACAATGCCTGGCACACAAGTCTCACCCACGGGACATGAGCTACAGCTACATCCAGCAGAGGTTAGAATAGCAGGAGCCAGGAGAGAAGTTGAAGAGGGGCTCTGAATCAGACTGGTCTGGAGACACTCAGTCTGATTTAAAACACACTCACAAACATTCCCCACTAGCCAGGAATCATGGCAGAATCTTAGGGAAATGACCCCAGAAAAATGTATTCCTAGAAAATTATTCCACCGGCAAAACTCCTTTCTGAAAAGGCATAAATTAAGAATAATTCTAGAATGCTGAGCACCAGAGTCACTGCGATTTAACAGGTTTTAGATATGCCACTGTGTAGATCAAAAGGAAAACAGAGTACAGAAACAGGAAAGGGAATCCTGGGTTTGTCAGATGGGTTGATGACATGGTGAAGACAACAGAGAGTTAAAAAAAACAGATGGAAAAGAGCATGAAGGCCTTAAGAAAAACTGAGTTCTGAAAACATGGGAAGAAAGAGAATGAAGACATGTGGGATTCTCTTACTTCCTGACCTGAGGATATAGGACAGAAAAGGAAGCAAACAGGCCAAGAAAATCCTCTGGGGGAGAATCTACAGACATTATACAAATAGGAGTGAACAAGCTGTGAAGTGAATATTACCAATTAGAAGCAAAAATCACAAGATTGAACCAAGTTGCAGATAGAAAAACTCTCCCTTCCTTTGACTTAGACAGATGGAGAAGTCTAAATGGTAGTACCTGTAAATGTTTTATTTCTGAATGACCTTGTTCACAACTACAGGGACCTAACAGACTCCTAATCGATGGCTAGAGCCAAAAAACTCAAACTCTTTGAGAAACAGGCAACTGACTGTTCACTCAGACTCCTCTCTATGGGTGTGCTGTGCAAAGAAGAACCCTCTGAAATGGTAGCTCGTCAAGTTTAAGGTTCATGATATAGGAGAAAAACCAGCAAGGGGTAACTTAGAAAACAATGTTCCAAGAATAAAAGAGTGACCACAAGGAAATGTCTTCATATCTGATATAATGTCTACAGTTAAAAAAACACTGAAGAAAAGGAAACCACTGAGAGTACCAAATGCTGGCAAGGAACACTGAACTCTCATACATCGCCAGTGGGTATATACAGCCACTCCGTAAAACTCTTTGGCAGTTTCTTACACCCCTTCCCTAAGGTACAGAAATTCTACTCCTAGCTTCCAGGGAAATGACGATATATATCACAAAAAGATTCACAAACAAATGTTCGTTGGATCCTTACTCATGACAGCCAAACACTGGAAACAAACCAAATGTCCATCAACAGGAGAATGGATCATCAAATTGTGGTACATTCACACAATGAAACACAACTGAGTAATAAAAAGAAGCAAACTACTGAGACACACAACAATAAGGATGAACCTCAACCACAATGCCAAGGGAAAGCCAGCAGACACATAAGAGGAGTTGTTCAATATGATTCCATTTATATTAAGTTCTAAAAGAGGCAAAACTAATCTAAGGTGATAAAAATCAAAACAGTCCTCACATTGGAGGCCAGGGAGTGACTGGAAAGGGGCATCTGTAGGGTGATTGAAATGTATGTTTGTTTGTTTGTTTGTTTGTTTAGAGAAAGTGCACACAGAAGTCAGGGAGAGGGTCGGAGGGAGACAGAAAATCTTAAGCAGCCTCCACACTCAGCACAGGACCCAATGTGGGGCTCAGTCCCAAGACTCTGGGATCATGACCTGAGCCAAAATCAAGAATCGGGACGCTCAACTGACTGAGCCACCCAGGCGCCCCGGAAATGTTCTATTATTGATCAAAGTGGTGGCTACATGGATGCATCCATTTGTCAAAACTCAACTTGGGAGATTTTTAAATATGTGCATTTTATCATTTAGAAAAAATAAGTAAGAATGAAGGCATGGACAACCTTGACATAGGCTGCTAAGAGTCAAGGAAGACGGAGAGAAGCAGGTTGTTTCCTTGCCAATGAGGGGAATGGAAGCCCAATTGGAATGAGGAAAGAATGGGGCAAGAAGTAGAGACAGTGAATACAGACAAGTTTTTAAAGGAATAGCCAAATAGATATATATAGATAGATAGATAGATAGATAGATAGATAGATAGATATAGATTATAGATATAGATATAGCGAAGAACCTGGTAATAGGCTGACTCAGTAGAACAAAAAATGACTCACGTGTGAATTAAAAACCAAAAAACAGGCACCACGCTGGGCATAAAACTCCAATGTCCAAGCCCAAATAACATTAAGAATCAAAAAAAGAGCTCTGCTTCTAAAACTAGGGAAATCAGGCAGGAGAGGCTAAAAGCAAAGTGAAGAATTCTCAACCCTATTTTGTTTCAGACTCCAATGGGACATTCGAGTTTAAGGAGAGTGATTTTTTGTTACTATCCCTTAACAGCATCATCTTGCATTTGCATAGGACTTAATTTCCAATCAGACTTCGTGTTTCCGCTAATCCTCACAACACCCCAATAGAATAGTGTTACCCCATTTTAAAAGAGGAGAAGAAATCACGGTTCAGAGCAGTTCAGTGTCTTGCCCAAGGTCACATAGCTAGTCACATAAACCCACACCTTCTGATTCCCATCAAAAAATTTTTTCATTATGCCACACTGGCTCCTCTCTACAATATTATAGCCTCTCTATAGCCTAGCACACATTTTTATCTGTGTCCCTCTAGAACTCACCACTATTTTCAACGCAGCAAAACCCTGCAGAAACTGGGTCATTTTCAAACACAGCCCACAAAATACAAGAGGAGGGTGATGAATAACTGATTCTAGAATACCTTTAATTGGTCCTATCTTAAAGTACGAGCCAGAGCCCCAGGAGGACAAGGCACTGCCGTGAGTGCACGCAGCCTTAAGCACTGCAGGCTAGGCAGCCAACTCGGAACAACTAACGTACCTTACCGCTAATGCGGCCAGCACGGCGTTAAGTGTGAGCAAGCAGGCGACCCCACAACTGGGCACGCCACATGCTCTCAGCAAAATGCTTCCCCTACCATTTCCCTTATTCTTCTCAAACACAAGAGTGAGATATTTTCATTTATGTGATCTGTCTTTAAAGGTTGAATCACCTCTTTTGCTTTTGCAGAGTTATATTTTTAAGTAGTTTCAGAAAAGCCGTTGTTATATAAACATGTTTGGAATGTCTACTGAAAGGAACAATTCCAAGACAATATAAACCTTCGACATGCGATGTTCCCAGGTAATGAAATCTATATACGAAGGATTAAATCATCTAAATCAATTACAAGTCGAAACTGGTTTGTTTCGGATAGGACACAAGGCACCACTAGGATACATTTCATTTTATTTTTTTAAAAAGCCTTGCTTGAGAGTACAAAATTAAATTGAGCCATGTTTCCAAAGACAGAGGTAATTAAGTCAGGAGATTCAGCAGCTGGTGGTGTTGCTGCCTGAGAGATTAAGGAGTCTCTAGGACACCGCCTGGGACAGCTGGACAAGATCGCCTCTTACCTGGATGCATCTGCTCCGTGTTGCTCCGCAGTTTGCCGTAGGCATGGCTCAAGGGCACCCTCTGGTAATGAGGCGGGGAAGAAGGAGGGGAGGCGAGGGGTGACATCGTGGGAGACTGTGTTTCCTGCTTCAAAGGAACCAGAGCAGAGTTCAGAGGCAGTCACTTGAGAAGCCTGGTGCTTTGAACGGCAGTTACGAAGTATAATGCAACTCTACCGCCGGTGAGACGGCTGATTTCACAAATGGGAGGAAATGTTTTCTCAAAAACACGGCTTGGTTAAAACGCAGTGTCTGAGGATTCAAGTCTCCCAGAGAACAAAGTCTCGCCAGCACTCAGTTGCCTAAATTACTAAAACTAGCATGAAATGCTTTCCGTTATTCCACTAGTATTTTCCTTTGGAAAATGGAAGACAATGATCACATGAAATAGCATTCACACTCCCCAAATGTGATCTCTTCGTGGATAAATTCAATTTTCATGTGTTTATAATAAAGGCTCCTATTTCCTGGATTTACACTTACCAAGTCTTCCAGCAAATGTGGGTATTAAAAATACACACTTAAAATGCTTAATGCTAAATGTTGCTGGGGCTTACTGTACCAGAGTAAAATGCCAGCTTTTTCTTTTTCACACTAGGGGATAATGAAACAATGCATCATGGGCAAACCACTCCTAAACAGGAGGATGGAGGCTTAATAAGCTACAGTTCAAATCTCAGTTAAAATGTGAATTTTATGTAAGAGTCTGGCAAAGCAAACAACCTTACTCTGCTACTGGGTTTCCTCCTTTTCAATGCTACCAATAAACTGGTAACTTTGGAGTACCCAAGTAACAAGGAAACAGTACTTTTAATCAACATGCAGACTATATAGGTACTCTTAGTCTAAAAAAAAGGCAATCTGAGTTACTGATCAAATACTCTTCTTCAAGAAAAAGAAAAGAATATTTGAAGTGTGACCTCACACCAACAGATGGGATGGGCAGAGTACAAACCTACCCTCAGGTGAAAGGACGTGTCCTCAATCACGCAGCCAGGGATGGGCCTAGAAAGTCCCCAGAGTATCAACCATCTTGGGACAGCAGACCCTCATTCCTCTCCAAATGCTGGTAGGAAAACATGCCAGAGTACTGACTGAAGCTTCCTATACCCCTTTACATATATATCCCTAAAGAACTCATTTAAAATGTATCAGAATTATGACATCAACATTACACTGAGTTATTTAACAAGATATGCTATACCTCACTTGGCTATAAATATAAAACTTCTGCAGCAACACCTCATATATCCAGCATTATCATGGTGAGCCATATAGTTTTTCAACTTAATCCTTTGTTACACAATGCATTTAAAAAACGTTTTGACTCATCTTCCTAAAATATGACAAATTTCTTGGTCTTATAGAAGATACTATATTCAATGTAATTTGACTTTTCTGCATGATTCAGTATCTTTATTAGAAGTATGAGCTGTACCTTGGTGCCCCCAGGGTTCACTAATGCATAAATAAGACCATTTACCTCTTTCTTGATAGGCATACTTTTCTGAAATTTTATGCTTTCATCTCTACCAATCACCACCTAACTATTGCAATTAGTGCTCTAATTTTTAAAGCCTCTCCTCCCTACTCTTGTCCCTAACCTGCTAAATGTGAAATGGCAGCATTTCCCAAGTTGGCATCCCAAACAAGCCCCACAAGGAAGGATTCTCTGGTGAAACAAGTTTAGTAAACACAAATCTCCATGTCTCTTCACAGCGGGACTTGTCAGGGCCTTGAATTTGCTAATGAGCACTTATGAGTCTCCAAGCCTCAGAATGTAGTCTTTCACCCAAGGATATGAAGCAGCACTCTCCAAATATATTTAACCACAGAAACCTTTTCTCCAAACCTTTTTTGTGAAGAGAGGATCTATTAAAAAGTCCTAGGGGCGCCTGGCTGGCTCAGTCACTAGAGCATGTGACTTGATCTGAGGGTCTTGAGTTAAAGTCCCACCATGTTGGACTTAGACTTTACTTAAAAAAAAAAAATCCTAGAAGTTCCATTTCAAAGAACCCATTTAGAAATACTGATTAGAGAAATCAAATAAGTGTATTAAATCATACCCTTGGGGCACCCAGGTGGCTCAGTTAAGCCTCTGACCAGCTCAGGTCATGATCTCACAGTTCAAGAGTTCGAGCCCCGTACTGGGCTGTGCTGACAGCTCAGAGCCTGGAGCCTGCTTCGGATTCTGTGTCTCCCTCTCTCTCTGCCCTTCCCCCACTCACACTCTGACTCTCTCAAAAATAAACAAACACTTAAAAATAAAAAATAAAAATCAGTGGCCTCACTCTGGACACAATCTACATTCAAGTAAGCTCTAAAGGGTGAATGGGTGGCTATACTTCAGCTTTTTCTTGCTACAAGGAAACTTCACTGGCTTCCTTCCAAGTCTATAATTGTATCCCAGATGGTGAGATTTGCTAGAAGCCTGACAGTAGATATGAAGCACGGCTATGTGAGGTTTCACTGTCAGAATCAAATGGACACCCCTGATCAGACTGTTTACCTGTTTATCCTCATCGTCCATTCTTTTGAAGGTATTTTTTTCTGTGATTAAATATGGAATCTGAACCTTAGTTCCATGCAGTTCAGTCGGGTTCCCAAATCGGATCTCAGCATCGGTCTTTGACATCAGAAAGCGAGGCAGCGGCAGTTCTTTAGGACCAGAATCAGAGAAGCTCAAGTGAGACTTTTTTAAAACTGTGAAAAGCGGAACTCAATGGCCAAAAGATGAATCATTTTTGAGGAAAAATTCCAGAGCACTAAATATAGATTAAATTTTTATTTTGACACAGTGAAGACTCCTATAATAATGTCATGATAAAAAAATGCTTCAGTTTTACCAAGCAATTCTGGCTTAACATTTTTAAATGCTGTCAAATCATCACGGAACATATTCAGGTTTTGGACTGATCTCCTACCTCAGCCTTTAGTCCGGCACCAGCTAAAAGGCTCTGATACTGTATGAACACGATATGTGGCAAATGAAACAGGCAAAACCCATATAACACACATTATATGCCAGATACTATATTAACATCTGCAAATATTATGTCATTCAATCCTCACAACTCAAGACTATCATTAGCCTTCCTTTTATTTTTTTTAATTTTTTAATGTTTGCTTATTTTTAAGAGAGAGTCAGAGCGTGCATGAAGACAGGGCAGAGAGAGAGGGAGACACAGAATCTGAAGCAGACTCCAGGCTCTGAGCTGTCAGCGCAAAGCCTGACACGGTGCTCGAACTCATGGACCACAAGATCATGACCTGAGCCGAAGTCAGACACTTAACTGACTGAGCCACTGAGGCGCCCCCTGGGTGACAGTTTTTCACCCTATGTAATTCCTTAAGGAATTTTCACGCTCAATCTTCAATTGTCTTTTCATAATGGAATAAGGAAAATACTTTAAGTTACAGCGATCAGTTCGTTCGGCCAGATTCTACTGTCAAAACCATTAGCCACACTCACAATGCTACAAAGAGTTCAAACCCAACAGTCTGGAATATTTACTTATCTTTCAAATATCTGATAAAACTATTCTGAAACAGAAATGATGCTTTGGCACACTTCTAGTTCTCAGTGCGGCAAATCACACACAATCACACAACACAAAGGACTCCAAAAATGGGGATAATATTATGGATTATGCATAATGATTTGCATCTGTATCCATTGTTCAGGATAATACTCATCACTGTGCCTCCGCACTTCCATCAGCGCCCCATTCCAAACACAGCTGCACTTCCAATGACTGATGCTGTGCTAAAGCCAGAAAACATCTTAGCAACACAACCAAGTATCCCAGCTCCCCAGGCAAAGAAGGCCCCTGGTTCTCTAATATCCACATTGTGTTTATTTTTAGTTGCTATGTCCACATTTGATTCAAAGAAGTAGGCAATATGACAAATCCCTGCATGATCAATCAGCCAAAAGGCCCAAGAGACATAAATAGAATAAGCAGTCTGGAAAATTAAACCAGGACTCTCCTCTAAAAAGAGGATGGCCACCATTTTTAACATTTTAACGTTTCCCAACCTCGGCAGCTCTCCAGTACTCAAGGCAGGAATGGACTTTAAAAGAAAAAAGGCAAAAGCAGAGAAAACATAGATTCTTAGTAAGTCAAATATAAGCTAATCCCATGGTTCTCTTCTCAGAAAGGGATTTCTTTCAGTTCGGTCTGCAAAAGGGATCTAAAAAGAAGGAACAAGCTCACATAAAATAATCTGCACCCTGACTGCCCATGAGAGGAGGAATTACTTCCAAACACTACTTGAGGGAGAAGAGTAGGAAAAGCCCACATGTGTAAACCCCCCGACCAGTGTCTCACTGGTGTTCAACAGATAATTCCAGGAATGAGAGAATACAAACACGAGATGATGAGTATCAACTATTATACAAGGACTCCCAGATACCCTTTAGGACCCTGTCACTTCACACACTGTCCTCCTTCCCTGGCTATGGCATTTCTCCAGAACTATTCACCTGGCAAAGATCCTCTCTCCTCCAAACAGCCACCAAACAGCAAAACACAAAATACAGCTGAATTTCTCCTGTACTTTCTTTGCTTATGTGGTTTTAAACAACACTCACTTAACAGATTGTCACCATACATAATAATCATCATATCACTGAAAATCTTAATGAAGGTGCTATCTCCCTTACACTGCTCCAAGCTTTCAAAAACTGCAAAGTAAAACTGTAGTCTGTAAATAAATATTCAGTCTAAATGCTTTCTAGTCATATGGACACCATATTTAATAGTGAAACTTTATTTGAAAGCTAATCAATAAAGTACCTGCTATCCAGTGATTTATGTCAAGTAATCACAAGAGAAGAGCCGTTTGTAGTAGTAGTTGGTTAGAATCTTTTCTCCCAAACGGAATTCAATTAACACAAGGAAATAAATAAAGAGTTCAAATTAAAGGTTTATAGGGGCCAAGGAAACAATGAGTGCAGCCATCCAAGGCAGTAATTTGTTTCATAATGCTACCTTAGGTTGTAGTCTTTGAACACAGAAACACTTTGTATATTAAATGACTATCTTTCCCTTCCACAAAGAAAACTATGCTTCCAAAGATATGACCCTCTAAAAAGTAGGGGAAAATCCTTTGATTTTCCATGTCTGATGGAGACAGGAATGTAAGAAATACTTCCATTTCCTCAATTAGAAGAAATGTGAACATAAAAAAGAAAACATAAATCCAATACCAAATGGTAAATGGCACTGGGGAGAGGTGGGACTGAGCATAGAACTCTGTCCTGTCTAAAATGGTGGCGGCTGTTTACTCTCCTTCAATACCATCCACTAGATATAACGCCAGCCACATCATTGTAAATTGTGTAGTAACTAAAAATTTTTTAAGTGAAGAAACCAGTCACAAATACTGTATGATTTCACTTATTTGAGGGATCAGCAGACAAATGTATAGAGACAGAAAGTAGAATGGGGGTTGCCTGTGACTGGGGAGAGGGGCAATGCAGAGCTGTTTAACAGGTATGAAGTTTCATATTTCTATTATTTTATTTATTTGTTTGTTTATGTATTTATTTATTTAGACCAAGCGCACACAGGGGAGGGGCAGAAAGAGACCAAGAGAGAGAATCCCAAGCAGGCTCTGCACTGTCAGCACAGAGCCCAATGCAGGGCTCAATCTTACGAAGCTTGAGATCATGACCTGAGCCAAAATCAAGAGTCTGACGTTTAACTGACTGGGTCACCCAGGCACCCCATGGAGTTTCATACTTCTAAGATGAAAAGAGTTCTGGAGATGGATGGTGGAGATGGTTGCACAATAATATGAATGTACTGAACCGTACAATTAAAAAATGGTTAAGGCATGGCACTTGGCTGGTTCTGTCAGTAAAACACGCAACTCGTGATCTCAGGGTCAGGAGTTAGAGCCCCACAATGGGCACAGAGATTACTTTAAAAGAATAGTTAAGGGGCACCTGGGTGGCTAAGTTGGTTAAGCGTCAGATTTCAGCTCAGGTCATGATCTCACAGTTGATGGGTTCGAGCCCCGCATAGGGCTCTGTGCTGACAGCTCAGAGCCTGGAGCCTGCTTGGGATTATGTGTCTCCCTCGCTCTCTGCCCCTCCTCCGCTCGCACTGTCTCTCTCTGTCTCTCAAAAATAAATAAAAATGGTAAACAAATTTTTAAAAATAAATAAATACTAGTTAAGATAAAAATAAACTTTATGGTAAACTTTATGTCATGTATATGTTATCAAAATTTTTCAAAACTTTTTCAAATAAAAAGGGAAATGGGTAAAATTAATTTTAATAATTATTTGAACCCAATATTATCATTACAATATATAATCAAGATAAAAAATATTAATGACTTCTTCCTTGCCAATTTATATGCCTTTTCTTTTTGTTGTCTAATCGCTGAAATAGTTTACATTCTTTTTTTCAGACTAAGTTTTTTTTCAAACTCCCAGGTGTATTTTACCTGCACTGCACACCTTGATTCAGACACACCACGTTTCAAGTGCTCAGAAGCCACACTAGTATGGCTACTGGCAATGCTACTGGAACAGCTCAGTTCCAGTTGACAGGTGACATGAAGGAATGTGGCCAGAAACCTGGATTTTACTAAGAAATACCACACAATGTTAAATGTTAACACAACCAATTCATTTCTTTTTAAATTATGTAAGGAGTATTTGTATGGAGGGATAATTTTTCTAAATCTTAAGTGTACTATTTGAAGAGTTCTGACAAACACATACATTAAGCACATAACACCCAAATTAAGATAGGACATTTCCATCATACAGAATTTTCCTTCCCATCCATTTCTAGTTAATCCCCTCTCCTTGTCCCACTCTGCAACCCCTGTTCTAATCTCTAAATCCACAGACTACCTTCGCCATTACAGAACTCCACATAATGGAATCATTCAGTAATAATCCTTGAGACTTAGATTCCTTCACAACATTTTGTAAGAATCATCCAATGTAATGTATGTAGACAGAGCTTATTCTTTTTCATTGCTATGGAGTAATCCATTTTTATGAACATATTGAAATTTTTAAAATCCATCTAGGCTGTTTCCAGTTTCGGGCCATTATGAATATAAATGTTACATTCTTATAAATGGCTTTTGATGAACATGAATTCATTTATCTTGGGGATAAACCTATGAGTTGTATATTCCATGAGTTAAGAATGGGCTTTACATTTTTTAATGAAAAACATCAAAAGAAAAATAGGGTGCCTGGGTGGCTCAGCCGGTTAAGCGTCCGACTTCGGCTCAGGTCACGATGTCACAGTTTGTGAGTTCAAACCCTACATCAGGCTCACTGTTGATGGTGCAGAGCCTGCTTGGTATTCTCTCCCTCTCCCTGTCTGTGTCCTTTATGTGTGTGTGCTCTCTCTCCCTCTCAAGATAAATAAATAAACTTAAAAAAAAAAAGAAAATAAAAATAGCTTGTGATGTGAAAATTGTATGAAATTCAAATTTGTGTCCATAAATAAAGATTTATTGGAAGGAACACAGCCATTCTTGTTTCTTTACATAGTGCCCATATCCGCTTTCGTAGTTCAAGGGCAGAGTCTGTAGTGAATATAATCAAGATAATCAAGTTGCAGCAAAGGCCATATGATTCACAGAGTCTAAAATATCCACCACCTAGCCCTTTACAGGAGAAGTTTGATCCTAGTCTTACACAATGCCTACAGTTAAAGTAAAATGTAGTCTTACTAAAACAATAAAGTTTCATTTAATGGAAAAATACACTGCTTGCATATTTAAATTTTAAAATATTTCTATTAAATTAAAATTTTAATTTCTCAGTCAACACTAACCAGATTTCAAGTCCTCAACAGCCAGCCAAATGTGGCTAACAAGTACTATATTAACATAGTTTCGACGCTTTTCCAAAATTTTAACATTACCTGATTTATGCTCGCAACAACCCTGTAAGGCAGGTACTATTGGGACACCCCTTCCCCAGGTGAGCCACGTGAAGCTCAAAGAGGTTAGGAGGGCACCACTTTGTACGAGGGCACAAAAAGAAAAAGTGATGGTCCAACCATTCAAAATCCAGCAGTCTATTGCTGTGACCCACACTCAGCCACTAGGCTCTACTGTCATGCTAAAAATCAAAACGTTCTTTCTATTGCAGGTTTGAACACTCAACATAAAACTGCACCATTTCGGAGCTGGAAAATGGTCTAGAGAAAACCTGCTGGAAAATCCACATCTCACAGGTGGAGAACTAAGCCCAGGAACGTCCCAGACATGCAGCAATATGGTGACAGGACCATGAGCATAACACTCCTGACTGCAGGGGCTCCCTCCTCTTGTAATTTTTGGAGGGGTCATGGAGAATCAATTACATTTACTCATTATCAATGTCATCAAAGGGCATTTAATCAAAACAACCATCGTAGAATTGAGTACATTTCATTTTATAAGTAACTCACTCTTTTGTCCTAATTCTTTCTCCTTTCCCTACAGACTGTGCCAGACTGCCACTAGATCAATAACCAGTCTGGGGAACACAGCCTAGAGGCTATGTGAGCCACATTATTGCACTATTAGCATTCGGAGACTCCCAGAGGGGCTGTAGAAAGAAATCACGGGGTCTGTCATCTTGGTTAAGAAAAAAAATTCCATCTTTATTCTCCCTACCCTAACCAAAAATTTGCATTTCTTTCAATTATGAATGTAGGCAACAAAGCGCTGTAGTATCATTAGCAGCACCTGTAACTTTGCCACCCACCGAAATCAGGTATTTATATATCACATTACACTTGTTGTAGACATCTTCAAGTACTGTTTATGCCGCTCACTACTTTGAAAGTATAGTAGTTATTTAGGTCACTCTTAGGTCTCTTATTTAATACATTAATGAAGTAGTATGGATATTGCTATATAACATTCTTAAGTATCTTAGTTTTAATTTCAATATAATTGGTTTCCTTTGGACTCCTACGTCTTTGTATGTATTTAGAACATTATTCCAAGAAGGAGTGTCAGGCTGCCATAGGAGCCCATGACACAAAAGAGGTTACAAAACCTCCTCTAAAAAGCCCTACCTATACCTTCTCTCAGTCCTCACACCCCCCACGGCCAGTCCCCGGAAAGAAGGAAGGGACAGTTCCCAGAGCAAGTGTCCACCATGTGGTTTCCTCATCAGGAATTCTCCAATGGTCCTCAATTTCACCCCCTGCTTCTCTCCTCCTAAATTATCCTAAGGTTTCACCATTTGTTTAACCGGCAAAATAGGGTGAGGCTAGAGAGATGCCTAGTGCCAACATTTAAGGAGGTGCTCACTCTCAGGGTCGTGTAAATGCAGAATCAGCACTTGTATGGCCCAGAGTGTGACTTTCCCCTTAAAGTTATGTGCCCTGGGTGCCCCTGGCCTCACTCCAACTCAGGTCCCGATATAACCAAAACTATAAACACAGTTTAAGCAAAGCTCTTGAAAATGCTCTACTCGGTTTTCATTAGAACTTGCTCTCAACCCCAGCTCCACATAAGAATCACATGGGGGAGCTCTTAAAAATCCCCACGTTCAGGCTGCACTCCGGGGCTAATTAAATGAGAATTTCTGGAAGTGGCCCCAGGCACCTGTATTTTTTAGTTTGCACTTAAAGCTCTCCAGCAATTCTCAAGTGCAAACAAGGCTGGGAACCACGGCCTGAGAAAGAGGACTTCTTTAGAAATCCCTTAGGAGTTCTGGGTGAACCTGAAATCCAAAGGTTTGAGATTAAAAAGTGACAGATGATTAACACTCGGTCCTCATTCATCAGCATTCATCTCTTCACTCATTCAACAAACATGCCTTGAGTGTCCACAGTGGTACACAGAGCAGGGGCTACCAGATCCTCCTCCCTTCCCTTTAGGTAAGCTTGCAGACTAGTGAGGAAGACAGAAATTAGACAAACCTATAAAGGAGTATTTACAAACTGATGAAAGTGCCATAAAGGAGCAGATGCTGAAAGTAAAGCAGGGAGGGGACAGTCACACAGAAGCATCATCTAACAGGATTAACCCATCCAAGGATTACCTAACTCCCTAGGGACATGTACTTTTGTTTTGACTTACTGTTTACTCTTCATTAGGCATCTTACAACACTGAAAGGATCGATATTAACTCATAGAAAACTGTTAGCTAACTAACCTTGTCTAATAGCAATGCAGGTGAATTTCATCCCAGAAGAGAGTCTAATAGCCAAGTCACAGTTTTATTGCTCTATAGGGCATTCATCAATTTTATATGTAATTTAGCAATCTTATTCCAGCATTCTTTCCTTCCAGGACTATAAATACTTCTGACTCTCCTGTATTTTCCTGAGCCAGTTTTATTCTATGCTGGTTCCTTCATTAATGAATTAATTTGACAGAACCTACTCTAGACAGGATGGTGGGGACAGTGCACAAATCCCGAAGGATGAAGAGGAAGAGCGAGCCATGGAAAAGAGAGGGGGAAAGACACAGACTGTAGGGAATCCAAAACCTCGAGATAACATGGTCTTTCTTGCAGCGGGAAAGAGATGGCCCAGAAATGGCTAGAAGGCCAGTGAGGCTGGGGGCAAGATGGAGAACACAAGGCGGGGCAGGTTTAAGATGAGGACGGAGAAGGAGGCAGAGACCAGATCACTCAGGGCCCTACAGATGAGTGTAGTGACTGAATTTAGTACGTACAATAAGCCAACCAGGGGAGGATTTCAAGGAGGAGGACAAAATGATCTGATGGATATTGTGATATTGCCTACTGCCATATAGGCAAAGAGGCTGGAATAGAGAAGAGAGGAGGCCAAGAAATCAATGACAAAACCACTGTGGTATCCAGGTGAGTGGCTGAAGGTGGCCCAGTCTAGTAGGATAGAGAGATGGAGGGAGAAGGCAATAAGACTGGAGCCACACTGCCAGGACTGCTGACAGATTACACTGTGGACCGAGGCAAAGGGTGGAATCAAGGATGACTTCTAGGCTCCTGGCTTGAGCAACTGTAGATGGTGGTGGCAATGACCAAAATGGGCAAGCTACGGGTTAGAGGTTAACACACACATACACACAGACTCATGTAATTCATGAAGTAAGAACGGACTCACAACTCCCTGAGTGTCATGAGGCTACTACAGCCTTTCCGATCAGGTTCTCACAGAGCATCCTCTTTGGCCTTCAAGGTTTGTGTCATCAAACATTAAGCGAATGGATTTCAAGCAACAACTTGGAAAATTCTAAGTGGCAGCTCAAAGTTTGGCCTAATCTTGCCCTCATTCTTACTTAACATATGCTGACTGTAAATAACATTTATTTAATAAGTCTTTAAGTGAAGGAAGAAAATTCAAAATTAACTGAGTATAAACTGTCAGAGGCAAAAGGCAGCATCAGGATTTATAAGGTACAACTGAGAAAGCCTTACACTTAAGAAAAAGCGTTAATCCTTGACACATGTGATCATTTAGACACTCCGTCCCCCTTTCTCCTCCTAGGAAATTAAGCTGTAGATGTAGGCACAAATCCCGTAAAAGACCAGTGTAACTTAAACAACAAAAGTGTCAGAAATTTATTCTTGTATACAAAAAGCAGCTTTAGCTTTTCCATCAGATAAAAGTTGGAAGACACAACAATAAAGCTTAATGACCATTTACAGTGGAATGGAAATTTTCAGTGTCTACCACAAGTCCAAATACAATGTGATGTGGCTCTAATCATAGCAAGTGACTTATAGCAGTGACTGCTCAGCCCTGTAGTCATAAATACCAAACTTGCCACTGAAATAACACTCCAACAAAAAACCTATTTTGGGGTGCCTGGGTGGCTCAATCAGTTGAGCATCCAGCTCTTGATTTCAGCTCAGGTCATGATCCCAGGGTTGTAGGATCGAGGTCCAAGCTGGGCTCCATGCTGTGTAGAGCCTGCTAAAGATTCCCTCTGCCCCTCTCCCCACTCTCTCAAAAAAAAAAAAAAATAAATGAGTAATGAATAAATAAAACAATTTTTTAAATCTATTTTAAGAAACCAAATTATGTAATACCAAGGGATGCCTTTTGGGGTCAGATTTTTTCCCCACTCAGAAAATACTCTGTGACTCCAGATTATAATCAGCACCTTAATAAAGAGAATAATCAAGAAGAGGCTACTATGCACAGTAATGAAGAGCACGGCAACTGGAGACTGAGATTCTGGCTCCAAACTCTACTAACCTGAAGTCTTTAGGCAAATTACTCAAGGCCCCCTAAACTTCAACTTCAATAATCATCTGTAAGATGAGGGTAAAAAGAGTGCCGCAGTAGAGACTTCCAGTGTTCATCCACAGAAAGTTCTCTCCTTGTGGGTACAGGGGACAACTGCATGCCCCCCCCCCCCCGCCCCAGTCTACCCTGCAGTTCAGTGGATCCACGTGACAAGTTCTGGCCAATGCACTGTGAGCAGCAGTAACATGAGCCACATCCAGGACAAAGCATTTAATTGCTAGGGTGAGAAACTACTTCTCTGTTGCTTACGGGGGGGGGGGGGGGGGGGGCACAAGATCAAGCAGCCAGGATCACAGAGGCACCACATGGAGGGAAGCTGCCCTAGAGGGTCACCATGACCCACTGCAAAGCAGGAAGCGAACCTTCATTTTGTTAAGGCACGGGGATTCCAGCGGAATTGGTTTCACAGTTTCTCGTACAGAATGTAAACACAAACACCTAATTTAGTGGGATGCTGGGAGGACTAAATGAGATGGTACCTGGCACGCACTAAACCTTTAAGAAAGATTAGCAGGATGATTGTGACTCTCTGATGGTTAGCGCAAAAGGACTTTGTTTCCCATAGTCAAGCCATCAGAATCTTCTCAGAGTTGTTCTACAAGGTTCCTGAACTCACTTTTACGTTTACAAGGCTTCACAGGACACATGTGGACAGTGGAGTGGTTTTTATCTCAAAATGAGGAAAAGGCAAAAGTTCCTGCATGGCTATGTGAGCATATGGAAGTAACTTGTATCAGAGGACATCAGCATAACCCTGGAATAATCACCTTCTTCATAGGTACTTGTAAACCCAATAATGAGACAGTATAGATGATGCTAAGAGTCTGGGGCTCTGCTTTTTGTTTAAGTTGTGGAGAGTACTCAAACACTCAGTGGGTTGGGGGCAAGGATGGCAAGATAAGAAAATTTTAAACCAAAACTCTGAGAAGCTAAGTTCATTCTGCCAAAATTTTGGTAGCTCCATAGTACTTAATAATGATTAGAACAGTTATTTAGGAATTGGGGGATTAAAGGATGATGATGTATGGGGCGCCTAGGCGGCTCAATCTGTTGGGCGTCTGACTTTGGCTCAGGTCATGATCTTGTGGTTCATGGGTTTCAGGCCTGTGTCAGGCTCTGTGCTGACAGCTCGGAAACTGGAGCCTGCTTTGGATTCTGTGTCTCCCTCTCTCTCTGCCCCTCTCCTGCTCATGCTCTGTCTCTCTCAAAAATAAACAAACATTTAAAAAAAAATTTTTTTTTTTTTAAATTTTTTTTTTTTTTCAACGTTTATTTATTTTCGGGACAGAGAGAGACAGAGCATGAACGGGGGAGGGGCAGAGAGAGAGGGAGACACAGAATCGGAAACAGGCTCCAGGCTCTGAGCCATCAGCCCAGAGCCTGACGCGGGGCTCGAACTCACGGACCGCGAGATCGTGACCTGGCTGAAGTCGGACGCTTAACCGACTGCGCCACCCAGGCGCCCCTAAAAAAAAAAAAATTTTTTTTAAGGATGATCATATACGATATGACTGGCAGGGACAGGAAAGAAAAAAGGGACAGCTCCATTCATACTCTCCCAGGTATTTGTGCCCTTGTCCCTAAAAGAACTTCAAATGACACTGCATATTCCTCAAGAGGAAAATTAAACTAAATGTTACTATTTTGCCACAGGCTCTATAATTCCTGTCCTGATCTCTTTCTGCTAAAGAACAAAATCTATTTCAGCTTTAATTCAGTTAAAAGGAATGAATCTCAGGTCACTCTCTTATTTTTTTCCTAAAGAAACAAAAAGAAAGTAAGACACCCACTACATTTTCTTACTTCATTTAACAGACACCTTGTTAGAAGCAAGGAGAAATTCCATAAATGCTTATACAACAGGCCTTAAGCCCACTAAAAATGGTTCTCATAAACAAGACACCTGTTGTGGACAATCAAACGTAAAAATGGGAGATACTTACCACATTTAATACTCTCTATCCGTACAGGAAGGCCAGACTGTGCTGCAGCAATCAATTTTAAGGCAATGTAAAACTGTGTTGGACCAAAATAACCAACCCGCTTTGCACCACACAGTTCTGTGATCTGAAAACAGACAAGAAAAACCAGGCTGAAAACCCCATTTCATAACAGGAAAATGAGACAAGATATATTATGAAATCCCAAGGATTTCACAGCATAGCTAACCAAAAACTCCCTGGAGAACCTATGCGTACACACTGGCTTGGGGCGGGGGGGCGTCCTACAGTTCACAGGAAGATTTTCAGTTCGGATCATTAAATTCTACCTACTCATGATATTTCAGGACTCAGTGATTATTCCTCCTCTTTCAAAGAGAAAAAGAAAGGTAACAAAGGATGGCTGTTACTGTTCTTACAAAAGAGAGTGACTTGTTTCCGGGGGCAGGTACTAATGTCCAAAGTCTAGAAGAGCACTGGGGTGAAAAGAGAACACGTTAGTCATTACCACTACTTGTGGATTATCCCAGCTGATCAAAACTAAAAGTGAATTAATTATTCTTAAAGTTTTCAGGCAACAGGATTTCCTAAGCATTAAAATTACAATCAAGAGTGCTCAGAGAAACAAAAGAGAGGGGGCTATGAGCACAAATATCTTCAAGATCCTGCAATCTTTAATTTGCAGACCTTAAACTAACACATACCCTATTTGGTAGTTTAAAGATAACAAATATTCAGTAACTTTTTAAAGTTATTTCAAAGTAATAGATACTCAAAAACTCAAATAATAGTAAGTGGGGTGAAGATCTAAAAAGCACCCCCTACTTCCTATGGTCCAGAGGAAACCATTATATTCTTTTGGAAATGTTCTATGCATATATGTATATGTATATATACATATGTACATATATATGTATATATGTATACATGTATACATATACATACGTATGTGTATGTATACATACATGTACACATATATACATATATGTATACATACGTATGTGTATATATGTACATATGTATATAAATGTTTGTATATATAGCACACACCTGTGTTTTTCCTCTTGTGTATCCAATACTTGATACAAACAGAATACCACATACTATTAGCAACTTGTTTTTCATTTAGCATTATTCCTTGAAAATCTTTTCTATCAGCACAGTTAAAATCACATCCTTCTTTTAACAACTACACGATATTCTGCTATAAATATACACCGTGGTTTCTCTTTTTAGTTAGTCCTTATGGATGAGCTTTTAGATTTCCAAACTATAAACAGCCACTAATTAATCTTAAGAAAATTCCTATGAAAATTCAACTCGGATGTCAGCAAAAAATGGGGGTTATGAGGGCTTCCAAAAATTCTTTCTTCCATCAAAGCAGTGAGAAAACCGACGAAGAAAATGGACAGAACTCTGGAAATTAACCAAAGGCTTGCAGTTAGCCAGGGAGCATTTATTCAAGAAAAGCTGCTGGATTTCAGGAAGAACACTGAGCGTTGTGGTATTTAACTGGCCTTACACCCATGCCCCCGCCCCAACTGCGGGCATTTGCACTGTGGTTGCAGGCATCCCAAGCCTGGAGTCACAGCAAGACAGCCTAGCAGCCACAGCAGGGGGCAGGACAGGGCTGGGCTTCTTGAACGTACAGATTAGTGTTTTTCTTTCTCTCTCCTGGTCTTCCCTCCTTCTGATACTTCTAGTATTTCTCACAGCAGGTGGTCTACCTCTCCTAGCCATAGACTAAGGAACTGGGGTTGGGGGAACAGAATCCTATCTTCTTGGCTGGACCCACCAGGAACAGAGCTTTCGGAGGAGAGGTGGGAAGCGGGTCGTGGCTCAAATACTGCAGATTCACTGTTCTTACCAAGATTTAGCAAATTTTCTTCAATGTTTCTCCATTTGCTGTATGTCCTCAGATCCATTTCCAAAGACTTCAAATGATTTTTTTTTTTATTTTTTTTGTTACCAGCTAAAAGTTGTTCCACTAGAGAGAGGGTCTGCTGTGCTTCTCCGGCTGCCATTCCAAAAGTCTCAATCCCCCCCCCCCCAACCCCACCCCCACTCATTCTTAAATGTTAAAGCAATAGGATGTTATGGTAAGGAGAACAGCCCTTGGAGTAAATGAGTTGGTTGTGAATCCTGGCCCGAGGACCTAATTAGCTGTTTGCATAACCTAAAGCAAACTACTTAACTCTCACGCCTCAATATCCCCATAAGTGTAGTAAGTGTAAAGAGAAATAATGTGCTTACCTCATGAGAACTAAATTGGCAGTGCTGACAATAGTGTCCAATCAATCACAACTGTCTGATTTATGCATCTACTTGTCGTATTTTGTTCCCAGTCCGGCTGCATATTAGAATAACCTGAGGAGCTTTTGAAAAATACAGATAGCTAGGCCCTAGCCCCCCAAAGATTCTGCTTTACCTGGTCATTGGTGTGGCCCAGGCATGGGTATTTTTGCAAAGCTCTCAAGGTAATTCTAATGTGCAGCCAAGTTTGAGAATCACAGCTCTTTGAGTGCTCTCATTCTCTCTCCACACTTCAGTTACCATCCAAACGATCACCAAATCACGTTCTCCAAACCTAACACCCCTCGCACTTTCCAAAACCCTAACACGGATACCCAATGCCATCTCAGACATACCATAAATAAGCCGCGCTCCTTTGCCCCTCTCCACTTATCCTGGCATCTGCTAACTAATCTTGTGGCAGCCCTCACCTCAGTTGCTGACGTCAGCTATTCCAAATCCTAATTCAGAAACTTCTATTCAGTGGTAACCATATCCAGTTGACCCTACCACCGACCCATGTCCCTAACCAACGCTATCTTCTCCTCTGCCACAGCCTTAACCCTTCCCAGTGTCCCATCTGGCTCTCGTGACAGATTTTTTTAAAATAGAATTCACAGACTTAACCATACAGGGACAGATTTAACTTTTTTCTAAATTTATCCCATTAGTTGGTGTTCTCGCAACAAAAGGAGCAGGCACTAATACGGAGAGAGGTGAAGAACCTGAGTGTGACTTTCAGGAAAAAGTTGAGTTCTCCTCGAGTGAACAAGTAGACATCATTACTAATTATCAGAATTTGTTTGTAGAAATATTGCTCTTTGAAATTTAAACTTTTTTGTACTACTTTGTATATTTAGCTTTTTACTGAAATATAATATTCATATAGAAAAGCATAACAGACATACAGAAAAGCATACCAATCCTAAGTGTATAGTGTATGGGGAGAGCAGCTTTCACAAATGGAACACAACTATGTAACTAGCACCCAGAATCAAGAAATAAAACATCACAAGCCTTGTAGAAGGCCCCCTTTGCAGCTCCTTTCAACTGCCACACACATGCCATTTTCCTAACTTCTAAATCCACAGATTATATAAAGTTCAGAAAAAGGCAAGACTAAATAGTCAAAGAGTATGTACCCTCGTGTCTGGCTTCTTTGTTCAATGTTGTTTGTGACAGTCTTCCAAGTGGTTGAGTGAAATTACGGTTCAGTCATTTTAGTTGCTATTCAACACTTGTGTGGATATATCACAAATTATTGATCCTTCTGCCACTGGACATCTGGATGGCTTCCACTTTGGGTGTATTCTGAATCGTGCTGCTATAATATTCTTGCACATATCTTGTCAAGACATGTAGACTGGAATACATTGCTGTGAAATACATTTCTCTATAGGTTTCTAAGAGTGGTAATTGCTGGCTTACCAGATATGTGTTATGTTCAGCATTAGCAGGTATGGCCACACTGCTTCACGTCCTAGCCAACACGTGGTCTTTTTAGGCTTTTTCATTTTCACCATTCTAATGGGAGTGTAGTAGTATCTCGTTGTAGTTTTACTTTGCATTTTTTCTGAGAACTAGGAAGTTTATTATCACCTTTTTGTGGGATCATAGGTATTATGGTTCAGGTACCAATTTCAAAATGTGGAGGGGGAGGTATCCCACACAGCACCAAGGAATTCTCCAGACACCCCCTGGGTGTCCTACAATTCAACTCAACTCTGACACAATTACCCAGAGTCAGCATCAGATTCCACAGATGAAGGGCTCAGTCCTATAAGACTACCCCTTGCTCCCCACCCCCCGCCCCCACCACCCACTTCAGACACTGAGTCGAAAGCCCAGGTTGTTACCAACTGGCTATTAATCAGATTCCCATGACCCCCTCCTCAGATTCAGTTAATTTGCTGAAGCAGTTCACCAAACTCAAAGAAACATTTTACTCAGTAGATTAACAGTTTATTATAAAAAGGATATAACCCAGAAACAGCCAAACAGAAGAAATGAATAGGGCAAGGCATGGGGAGGGTGCAGAGCTCCTATGATCCCTTGGAGCACTCCACTTTCCCCAAATCCCCCTGTGCTCACCAACCCAGAAAGTCTCCGAAGCCTGTCCTTTTCCAGTTTTTATGAAGGCTTCATTATATAAGCATGGGTGATTAAATCACTGACCACTGCAGATGGATTCAACCTCCAGCCCCCTCCCCACCAGGAGGTTTGTTGGGGGCAGGTATCAAAAGTTCCAGGGGCGCCTGGGTGGCGCAGTCGGTTAAGCGTCCGACTTCAGCCAGGTCACGATCTCGCGGTCCGGGAGTTCGAGCCCCGCGTCGGGCTCTGGGCTGATGGCTCAGAGCCTGGAGCCTGTTTCCGATTCTGTGTCTCCCTCTCTCTCTGCCCCTCCCCCGTTCGTGCTCTGTCTCTCTCTGTCCCAAAAATAAATAAACGTTGAAAAAAAAAATTAAAAAAAAAAAAAAGTTCCAAACCTCTAATCACCATGCTGGCTCCCTAGGCGTCCACCCCCATCTTGGTTGCCTAAGGGCTTTCCCCAAAGTCACCTCATTAACATATCAAAAGACACGTTTACTATTCCAATCACAGGAAATTCCAAGGGTTTTAGGAGCTCTGCCTGGAACTGGGTTGAACACCAAATATGTATTTGTTACTGTAAATCACAACATTACAAGCCCTGTGCATGTGACTCTCTACTAACATCAATGAAACAGGAAGATGTGTGTCTTGTTCGTCAGTTCATTCTCTGCCATATTGTCTATGCTTAATAAATAGAAGTGGAATAAATAAGTTTTCTGGCCCATACCCCCCTCAGTTCATCTTCCAATTCTGCCGAGTCTTCCACAGTGTGTGCATATTCCCCCTTCTGCCAGCTGACAATACTGTTCTCATGCTGTAGGACCCATCAGCCTGGAATTCCACCCTCGTCAGGATAATATTCTATCTCCTCAGGGGCATTAAAGTCCCTTCACAACCTGGCCCTGAGCCATATCTCTAGTTTCCTCTCTGAACACAACGAATGGATGGATGGATGGATGCGCATGCACACACACACACACACACACTCTGTAGCTGCATTCCATTCCTCCCACTGTCACTGACAGATCTTGCACTTTTAAGTCTCGGTATCTACGCACACGGTGCAGAAGGTGGTAAACTAAACAGCCTTAAAGCCAAAGTTGGCTTCCAACACAGAAAACTAATTAGTTTTATGACTTTGGGCAAATTCCCGAAACCTAATTTCCTCATATGTAAAACAGAGATATTGCCTCCCTCATAGGACTATTGTGAAGAAAAAAATGAAATAGTGTACTAAATGAACCTAATACAATGCTTAACCATATTCAATAACTGTTGGGTCCCATCCCTTTTACATGAAACGGGAACTTTTTTTAATGTTTATTTTTCAGAGAGAGAGCACGTGCGTGCGAGTGAGAGCGTGAGCAAGAGAGAGAGTGCGCAGGGAGCCCAATGCAGGGTTCAAACCCACAAACCGTGAGATGGGGACCTGAGCCAAAATCAAGAGTCAGCCCTTGGGCACCTGGGTGGCTCAGTCGGTTAAGCATCTGACTTTGGCTCAGGTCATGATCTCACGCTCTGTGAGTGTGAGCCCCGCCCCGCATTGGGCTCTGTGCTGAGAGCTAGAGTTGGATTCTGTGTCTCCCTCTCTCTCCGCTCCTTCCCAGCTCACTTGCTCTAGCCCTCCCTGCCTCCCTCTCTCTCAAAAATAACATAAAAAAAATTAAAAAAAAAAAAAAGAGCACTTATCTGGCTGAGCCATCCAGCCACTGCACTGCCTCCATTCTTAAATGCCACTTCTCTGTAGCTCCTTCCCAAATCCCCAGGTATAGTTTATTTTCTCTGCGTATTCTGACTCTTCATCTATAAATGCCCATCACATGATATACTGTCTTGGATTTGCTTCCAAATAAAAGGGGGGATTGGAGTAAGTAGAGCATATGGGTGCAACAAGAAAGCCCCAAAGTTGACAGCTGTTGAAGTTGGGTGATGGGTTCATGGGGGTTCATTCTCCTAGTCGGTACTTAATGTGTATGTTTGAAATCCTCCACATTCAAGCTTTTTCATGTCCATTTCAGCACTTATCATATTATAATTATCTGTTTCTCTCTGCCTCCCATTAAAATGTCTTCTCTCCAAAGGCAAGGGGTAACTTCCATTCAGCTCCTAGCACAAGGATAGGCATCCAAGATTCGGTCAAAAATTTCTCAATCAAGTGAATGAACCAAACATCACAAATAAAAAGTAACTGAGGGGGCGCCTGGGTGGCTCAGTCGGTTGAGTGTCCGACTTCGGTCCAGGTCATGATCTCGCGGTCCGTGGGTTCGAGCCCCGCATCGGGCTCTGTGCTGACAGCTCAGAACCTGGAGCCTGTTTCCGATTCTGTGTCTCCCTCTCTCTCTGCCCCTCCCCTGTTCATGTTCTGTCTCTCTCTGTCTCAAAAATAAACAAACATTAAAAAAAAAATTTAAAAAAAAATAATAAAAAAAATAATAAAAAAGTAACTGAGTTGTACACCTCTTACTGTGAATAAATAAATTACACATCTTCAGGTACAGGCTTGTCTACACATGGGAAAAAACACCAACATCATCAATGTAGGTTCCAGCATCAATATAACTACCTTGCAGTATAATCCCTAAGAAATTATAATTCCTGACAGGTGAACAATTTAACAACTACTATTTCTGTCAGCATTAATTTATTATCAAGTTAACCTTCAGTTATTCCTTTGCCATAACTAATACACAGAATTGAAAAGCTCTTAACTAAAGGTAAATAAAACTGCTGGTAAACCTCCATATGGTCCTTTGAGACCAACACCCAAAATCTGACATTAGTCAACTGCTTTATTTGCCTTGGAAAGTGTCCTTTGGTCTCATGTACCATTAGAATCACTGTTGGGGCGCCTGGGTGGCGCAGTCGGTTAAGCGTCCGACTTCAGCCAGGTCACGATCTCGCGGTCCGTGAGTTCAAGCCCCGCGTCGGGCTCTGGGCTGATGGCTCAGAGCCTAGAGCCTGGAGCCTGTTTCCGATTCTGTGTCTCCCTCTGTCTCTGCCCCTCCCCCGTTCATGCTCTGTCTCTCTCTGTCCCAAAAATAAATAAAAACGTTGAAAAAAAAAAAAGAATCACTGCTTTATAACAAACGTGGAATATACAGACATAAGTGAGGTAAGCCCACCGAGGTCACTTTTCTTGCTCTTGACACCAACCCTCATGTCAAGAACTTTCTAAAATATTCAAGCCACAAGAAGATAAAGTAATTATAAGCCTTTGAAACTTATGTATAGACCCTTGTAAGCCTGAGACCTCTCAATTCAAAAAGGAGGTTAATTTTGTAAGTTTTGTTTGTCAAGGTTCAAGATGTTCTCAGTCTAAATTAAATTCTCCGTGAAAGCTCTAAACTGTGGGTAGAAACATTTTAACACAAACTGAAGGAAATAAGGCGGTGCTTTATCCCTGATACTCAATTAGCAGGAGATATTTTATATAATTGCTCCTCCAAACAGTCCAAGTTGCCAAGCACTTCTCAAAATAAAGAAAAAATACAAAGATTCCACTCTTCTTTTTAAGTCTAAACTCCAAATCCGTAACACTCTCGGCTGGATCCATCTCAGTTTACACGTTGTGCAAGTTTGTGACACAGAACAAGAACCTATGGACTAGTATTTGTTTTCTCAGGTGGAAGGCCAAAGATGGGGGGGGGGGGGGGAGGAACGGATGAAATCAACTTCCTTAAAGCTTACAGATGTACACTAAACTGTGGGGGTGCTGGATACGAATCAGAGAAATACACCATTTGGGAGGAACCTGGACAAAGTTCTGGAAGAAGATTGAAGGCCACTAAAATAGCTTACCTCCTACCTAATTCTGAAAGATTAAGTGACTGTGCTGAGTAATCAGTCCACACATGTTCCAGTTTGCCTGAAATAATACTTTCTTTCCTAGTTGAAATGTAATAAATTTTCAGAACTGTTCAAAGGTTGAAATAAGCTTCTCTCTTTCAAGTATTTTTAAAGACTTAAAAACCTTAGAAAGATTTAGAATTGTAAAAAGCCTTGTTGGGAGGGGTTGAAAGAATTCTGCAAAAGCACCAGTGGACCCTTATTTTCTATTCTTTCTCTGCTGTAGCTGCCAAGTTCAAATTCTTTGCTCACACATCAACTGCTTCAAGTCCTTCCCCTAGACTAGTGCAATTTCACACACCATCCTCCACACTCCCTCTATCATCTTATCAAAACAAGATCACCCCCCTTCTCAAAGGGACTTCCAGGGTTCCCCGCTTCTTTTCCTGTAAAACCATACTGCTGAGCATGGCTTTTGAGGCCTTCCCATCTGACCCAAACTACCTTTCCAACAACCCCATGTCTTTCTCCTCCCCACCCTGCACCTAAAGCTTCAGCCACTCCAGACACCAACCAGTCTCTCAACACATAAGAGCCATTCAGGCCTCTGGGCACCTGCTGTGCCCCCTGCCTGGACACTGGAGGTCTCCCCCACTTCATTACCCACAAGGCTCATTCTTCAGAGCACCTCAGGACCAACCGTATGTTTGCAACCTTAATTCCATATGGCATGTTTTCTGCATTCCCATAACCCTTTTCACTAGCTTCTACCACATCACTAGTCTTGCAATATACCAAAATCTGTATTTTGGTCACTGTGTCCACTGTACCCCAATTCCTTCCCCTGCCTCCCAACTGCCCAGCACAAGGCAACAGTATATCTTCATCATTTGTACCCCCAGACTCATACTTTACAATGCTTGCTATTTCTCACTTGCTCAATGAATGTTTGCTAAATTCATTCATTTTCACAGCCTATAGTAGCAGAATTGCTCTTCTTTTTCTCATCTCATAATTACTTTTACAAGTGGCTGCTAAATTGGCTTTAGTCATCTCACACCATGTAGCCATAAGAGTTCCTGCAGGAATATAAGAGGATATTAACTTGTCTGTGCTCAGGTAGGAAGGACTGGTTAGGATTAAAGCACAAGGAAAGGCCTCCACCAGGCTTTATCCTGGCCCTCAGAGCCCAGAACATGTCAGTAATGCTCCAGCCACTAGGTGCTCCATTGAACCACACTGCAGGCTTCTTCCTCCAAGCCTCCTGCTACTCAGCATGTGCCCAGGGGATGTCAGCCCCCATGTCACCCTCAAAAACAGAAATACTGACAACTAGGGGTGCCTGGGTGGCTCAGTTGGTTAGGCCTCCACTCTTAATTTCAGCTCAGGTCATGATCTCATGGCTCATGAGATCGAGCCCTCATCGGGCTCTGTGCTGACAGTGGGGAGCCTGTTTGGGATTCTCTCTCCCTCTGTCTCGGATCCTTCCCCGTTTGCATGCGTGTGCTTTCTCTCTCTCTCCTTCCCTCTCTCAAAATAAAAAAATAAACATTTTTAAAGAAATATAGAGGACTATTTGAAGGACATGCTTTCAAGTTGTACCAGCTGAAGAGGCAGGTCAATTATCCTGAGTTTTCCTTTCCTGTCCATTGGAAAAATCAAGAGGGACTTTCAGTGCAGAGGGACCTGGGTGAGCTGCCCAAGAAAATATGAACCCCCATATTTAATTACTCAACATCAGTACCATAGTACATGCTAAGGCAAACTACCACACTGTTAAAGAGAGGACATTCAGTGCTTAGGCATAATTTCAGACAGAAGAGCCCACTAATACCTGAAAGTAGCTAATAGTTTAAAATGTCCTGGGCATCTCCCCATTAAAAGCACTGTGCTCAGTGCCATGCTAGGAAGCAAGCAGCACTGAACAAAAATAACTTATTCTTTTCTCTCTCTCTCATTCCCTCCCTCCCCCACCCCTACTTTATTATTCACCTCCCCAAAACAGAGATATTCTCCTACACCATCCCACCATCATCACCATACCTCAGGAAATCAACATTATCCCACAGCATGTGGACCATACTCACATTCCCTCAGCTGTCCTATAAATGGCCTATAGAACTGAACTTTCTCTTTTATAACCAAGACTTACTGTTCTTGCATCACGTTTTTATATTATCTCTCCTTAATCTTTCCCTAATCTAGCACAATCCCCCTTGGTTACTCATGATACTGAATCCTTTCAAGAGTTCACAATGTTCCTGCAGAACGTTCCACATTGTATATTTGTCTGTTTCCTTGTGATAATATTCACATCAAACATTCCTGGCAAGACCACCACATAGGTGATACTGTGATACAGTAAGAGGTACACATCAGTGAGGAGCACGTCATGTCAGAACATCCCACCAATGATGGCCAAGCTTGGCCATTTGGTTAAGGTGGTGACAACCAGATCTCTCCATTGCAAAAACATGCTTTCACATAATACTTTCAGACTAAGTGAATATTCTATCCCTTGACAAACGCTTCTGAATCCATTAAATACTAAGTCTAAGTAAGTCTAGCTAACTTACATCAACGTCTACAGAACTGGAATCCTAATTCAAAATCCCAACACAACATGGGGAGGATATGTAGTCCATGTGGTTTGTGTCATTACCTCCAGTTTATGCACAAATAAACACCACAACTTAAGTGAGATGTTCAAGGTCACAAGTTCAGAGCCAATACTCAAACCTACACATACATGCATCCAAAGCTCATGGTCTTCCCATTACATCAGGGGTTGGAAAACTAATGTGCACAAGCCAAATCTGGACCATTGCCTGGTTTTGTATGGCTCATGAGCTGAGAATGGTTTTTACAGATGAACATTTGCAATCAATTCGATGATCAGAAAACACTAACTTTGGGGGTGCCTGGGTTGCTCAGTTGGATGTTCGGCTCAGGCCATGATCTCACAGTTTGAGTTCAAGCCCTGCATCAGGCTTTCTGCTGTCGGCGCAGAGCCCGCTTCGGATACTCTGTCTCCCTCTCTGCCCCTCCCCTGCTTGCTCTCTCTCAAAAATAAACAAACATTAAAAAAAAAAAAAAAAAAGGAAACACTAACTTTGAATCTCATCAGGTAAAAGGTTATCCCCAAAACAAGAATCCCATGCCTCTTACTAGGAGACCTGTATTACCAAAGAAATTTTGTGGTGGGTTATTGTATTTTTAATTTTGTCAATAAAAAGTTTGTGGAAGTTTGTTTTGTCTCTTGTTATATAAATAAGTACCTAAATAATGTCCTCAATTTTGTCCCTTGGCCTACAAAGCCTAAAATATTTCCTACTAGGCCCTTTACAGTAGGGTTACCAACCCCTGCATATCAACACACTGCCTCCCTGAGCCATACTTTATATCCTTGCAGAAACCCTCAATAGCCATGCAGAAAAAGGGCATTTTCTTTAAATAACCAGCTACACTAAGTAAATGCCAGTTTAAAGATTGAACACTTCCATTACAAAAGAACACACATGTATTACACCCCATTTTCTACCCATTTATATACATTTGTTTAAAATTTTCAGGAGCTTTTAAATAAGGGCTTCCTACATCACTAAATACTTCCACAGCAACTGACTGGAGCACCTGGACGCCAGCTTTCAGTTATAACAAAACCTATGCAATAACTAACACCCCAAAGTTAAGAGTCTGCCCTTTTTTTCAGCTTTGAGGTAAAACCAACAAAAGAGTCACATATTTAAAGTGTACAATGTGATTCTTCAATATACATACACACTGTGCAAAGATTCCCCCAGAGATCATTAACACACTCATCACATGTTTACTTTTATGCGTGAGAACACTTAAGTTCTACTCTCTCAGCAAATTTCCATTATACCATACAGCATTATGAACTATCGTCACCATGTTTTACATCAGATCCTCAGACCTCATTCATCTTATAACTGAAAATGTTTACATTTTACCACCCTCTCCCCCTTACCTCCACCCCCTACCTGCCCCAGGCCCTGACAACCACCATTCTATTCTGTTTCTAGGAGTTCAACATCCCCCACCGCCCCCCCACTCCAGCTTCCACATTTAAGTGATACCATGTAGTATTTGTCTCTCTCTGTCTGGATTATTTCATTTCTTTGCTTTTTATTTTTAAAGGGTAAAGGTATTATAAATCTTAATAACCATTCTTTAAAAATGTCCTTTATGCAGGGACACCTGGGTGGCTCGGTTGGTTGAGCATCCAGCTTCAGCTCAGATCATGATCTCATGGTCTGTGGGTTGAAGCTCCATGCCAGGGTCCACACTGACAGTACAGGGCCTGCTTGGGATTCTCTCTCTGCCCCTCCCCCATTCACACTCTCTCTCTAAAAAATAAAGAAACATATAAAAAACTGTCCTTCTGCATTTGTGAACACATAATGATCCAAGTCCTCTAACATGGAAGCTCCTCCCAAGTTGCAAATCAATTTTGGAAGCTACATCATTGTTCAGATTCCCCAAGATGTCATTTAATTTAGGGCTAGAGAATCTATAATAAACTGTACACTGAATCCAGCCCAGATGCTAAAAACAGGCTATACTGGCAGAGGTGATGGCCCAGGCCTGGTGTGCCAGCATTCTTGGCCCAAGGCCCCAAATTCACCCCAGTAGTGGGGAAGACCCAACCTGCCACTCTCAGATGAAATCTGCACAGGGAAAAGACTCTGGGCAAAAAAATCAGGAACTTGTACATTGCTTGTGGAAACACAGGCTCGTATAACATCCAGAGACCATTTGGCAATATGCATAAGAATTATAATCAACTTTTTCATCTAGGAATTCTACTTCTGAATTTATATTCCATTTTACACAAGCAAAATGACTTATGTACAAGGTCATTCAATACATATTGTCTAAGATACAGATTGGAAAACACACACCTAGAGGTCCCTCATCTAAAATATTAATCAGGGACACCTGGGTGGCTCGTCGGCTAAGCGTCCAACTTCAGCTCGGGTCATGATCTCACAGTTTGTGGGTTCGAGCCCCACATCAGGCTCTGTGCTGACAGCTCAGAGCCTGGAGCCTGCTTCGAATTCTGTGTCTCCCTCTCACTCTGCCCCTCCCCCATTCACACTCTGTCTCTCACTCTCAAAAAATTAATAAAACATTAAAAAAAATTAAAAATAAAATATTAACCAACTATGGTTCAACCACACAACAGAATTCTAGGCAACTCTAATAGATATCTGTCATATCTGTGATTACCCATCATCCTTTGAAAACTTTTCTCTATTTGGAGAAATTTCTCCTATTACAAGTCTCACCTCCCAACTTGAAAGCTGAGGATTGCAAACATGTGACCAAGTCTCCACTGATCAGACATATGCACACATGACTACACTTTGGAAGTGAGAGATGTAAGGGAAGAGAGGCTGCTCAGAGCACCCGCCCTGCAGGTGGGGAGGTGCGGTAAAGGCAAAGCTGGTTCCTGGCTCAGGACAACAATGGAAGCACTTGCAGTGGACTCAAGTCCCTGCTCTCTGCTGCTTCGCAGGCAGGAGCCCGGGCAGCTTCCACTTAATACTAGTGAGATGCGTGTCTTGGGGCTGTTTCTGGAAAGTCAGATGCTGGCCTGTTCCTCCAGCCCTCCAAACAATTCTAAGTTACCTAAAATCCTAATCCCTCTTTGGCTTAATTATCTAGAGTGGATTCAGCTGTCTGCCACCCCACCCCTCCCCCCACCACACACACACACACAAAACACGAACTAAAAAAAGAATGAGGAAGCTCCTTATATACTGACATGGAAAGATCATCAGGTTAAACTGTTGAAACAAAAAAAGCAAGGTGCACAATAGTGGGTATAGTAGATTATTTTTTAAGGGGGTTGACTGTAGATGCATTTACTTACATATTTATACACTACCTCTGGAAGTTGAAGCTAACAAACTTGGCTGCCAGCTGCCCTAAAGGGAAGGGAAGAGAATGGGTTGGCCAAGGCACAGAGACAGGGAAGAGTTTGCTGTATTTCCTATTATACTTTTTGAATTTTGAATCATGTACATTATCCACTTGAAATGAATTTAGAAAAGTCGTGAGGAGTAAGAGACAAAGCCTAACCCTATGTCAGCAGATTATAGACATACCCCAAAACCATTCCCCTCCCACCTGCTCTAAATGTAATTTCAAACCAAAGTACCCAGCCAGACAAAGCAGCAATGGTCCTCACTCACTGAGCCCAGATTTAACACCCAAAAACAATACTCTCTCCTCTAAGTTGCCAATATAGAACAATGCAGCAGCTTGCTTTACAGAAACGAGTTATCTTTGCCAAAGGGAGCTCTAACAGGGTGACGCAGGGGAGGGCACCTGACCTCCCATGGTCTCAAGTCTCATCTACTGGAATGAAGCAGTTGACTACGTAGGACACAAGGCTTTTTCTAGACGCAAAAATTCTATAAAAAGGAACTCTAGGGGCGCCTGGGTGGCGCAGTCGGTTAAGCGTCCGACTTCAGCCAGGTCACGATCTCGTGGTCCGTGAGTTCGAGCTCCACGTCAGGCTCTGGGCTGATGGCTCAGAGCCTGGAGCCTGCTTCCGATTCTGTGTCTCCCTCTCTCTCTGCCCCTCCCCGGTTCATGCTGTCTCTCTCTGTCTTAAAAAAATAAATAAACGTTGAAAAAAAAAATAAAGACAAATTAATGCTGTTTAAAAAAAAAAAAAAAAAGGAACTCTAGGGGTGCCTGGGTGGCTTAGTCGGTTAAGCACCTGACTTCGGCTCAGGTCATGATCTCGCGGTTCATGAGTTCAAGGCCCGCGTCGGGCCTGGAGCCTGCTTCAGATTCTGTCTCCATCTCTCTCTGCCCCTTAGCTACTCGGGCTCTGTCTCTCTCAAAAATAAATAAACATTTAAAAAAAATTTTTTAAAAGGAACTCTATGGGTAAAAGCTAAAACTATAGTTAGAACCTTCCCCCCTGGTGTTTACCACTTGTACTTTGTATTACAGTTCTCAGTATACCTGCTACATTCCCCCCTACAATGCCCAAGTCTCTTAAGGGTAAGTCCAGAATGTTTAAAATCATCCTTGCATTCCCCACAGCATCCATCCCATTGATTTCCCACTAAGAAGGCTTATGGAATAAATTAAATACATCTACTGAGTTTTAACTCTTCACTGCACTGAGAGATCCCGTACAAATGTTGTTTTGTACCACTGACTTGTGCCTTATATGAATACATCAACCTATTCAGAATTTTTTTTCAGATTTAAAGGACCACATATACCACCTGATCCCAGGATAGCAAGCACCTCAGGCGAGTTCAGGTAAATCATTGTGTAATCACCTGATTCCAAGCAAACAAAGCCAAAGAGAAATAGATACGACATATCCTCCCAGAACTTTGCATTTACTCAGTTTCTTGTTTGTTTTTGCAGAAAAGGGATCACTTTTGAATTAAAATGAAAAACTATGTTGAGTCACACATGAAACTAAAATGGTTCTTAAAGACAAGAACTAAAGAAATTCTACACTCAAGCTACCTGCTTTGGCTTTTGCACAATGGATTGGCATTTATCAGTTGAACAAAGTGATTCAACAGATTTTATCAGGCACTGAGACTGTCTTTTGGAATGAGCAAAGATTATAGGTAGTGATGACATTTGATGACAATGATTTATCATGACTTTTGTAAACAAGGCCTTCTTTGGCAAGCCAGTGCCACAGCTTTTCAAGCTGTCCAACTGGCTGCACATGTGCAGGCACATATCTCAGGGTCAGGAATTCCTCAGGGTTGACACCTGCCCGGGGACAAAATGGGATCTAACACTTCAAGGGAAGCAGAAGGGAGGAGCACCAGGAGAGTGAACCACCCAGGTACAAAGGAAGCATCCTGTCAACCCCAAGAAGACAGTCACTAGGATGTAGGAGAAAAGTATAGGGAAAAAGAACGATAGAATCGACAATAAGAACACTTACTGAGGGCTGATTGTGTGCCAGGCATTGACTTAAATGCCAGGAATCAACGAAATGAAGGAAACACGCGCGCACGCGTGCTCTTGACATTAGAACCAAACTAAAACGAAAAAGTGGCTCACATTAGAAAAGAAAATTCATTTTAGGATTCTGGCCCCGGTTTCTAGGCTCTGCATATCACAGAATTTTGTACAGCTACGGGCAGCAAAATCTCAGGTGAACACACATGCAACGCCAAGATTATATAAAGCTTTTACTGGTTCTGGCAATTCTGACTTACCTCAGCAGCCAAAGGATTCGCTTTTCAATTTGTTTATTGACATTTTTAGTGCTTTTCAAACATAAAATTACAGGTTGGGGTTAGCTGGTATTTTTGTAAGTTTGTTCATTTTAGTTCATTCGATAGATCTTTTATTTTATACCACTCATGCATGCACAGGCACACATATACTCACTCATACACACATTTCCTTTCCAAAGAAACTAGTGCCTTAATGAAAGAAACAGAGCAAGCCAGGACACCTCATGTAAGTGGAGCATCCGTGTATTATACACAAATCCTTGAAATGCTTTGGGAGGAAATGAACGAATGGAAGTTCAGTCTCAGATCACATTAGAGTTCTTGCTCTCCAACCTAAACCCAGACAGATCAGAACCCTCCAGCACAGAGTTAAACTCATACCAGAAATAGCACTTTCTGGGGGCACCTGGGTGCCTCAGTCAGTTAAGCATCTGACTCTTGATCTCAGCTCAGGTCTTAATCTCAGGATCATGAGTACAAGCCCCACGTTGGGCTCCATGCTGGGCATAGAGCCTACTTTAAAAAAAGAAAATAAGAAAAATAGCACTTTTTGATGGAGTAATCTAATCAATCTGACTTCATTAGTTGGGTTTCTTTGTCCAACTCCTAGTAAAGACCCTATCCAACAGTACAACAAATGCTCCTCTCCCCTCCCTGACATTCTGGCAGCCTCCCTCTGAGAAAGCTGGCCCCTCTCAAATCAGCCTATACTACAGGGCACTGAAACTGAGGCTGGCGTCCTCCCTGTTCATGACTGTTCTCCCCACAGCAAGGCCTCATGACAACCAGCACACTAAGTCCCACAGCTTCATCACAGCAAATGCAAGTGGATTCTTCGGCCCAACGAGCCAGAACCCAGCCCCAAATCCACTCTGCTACTGGTCCTACCGTGACCTAATGGACACATTATATTGACAAGACTAACCTCTTTCCATGACCAAATCCCTTTTTTTGCCCCAGCAATAAACGTCCATCCTCTTTCCCCTCTAGCTTAGCAAACACCCATCATTTAAGGGCTGGCCTTGCTCTCAACTTTCTGTCCTTGTCCTGCACCTTACCCTCAGGTACCCCCTGACAGTTCCCTGATACCCAAATCCCCAAACTTTCCCTGATTTTAGGTCTTTGGTCACTGAGCTGTGCCCCCCAGGAGGGACATCCCTAGGACCCAGGTGTATCTCCTATCTTGTACCTTGAATCACCTGTAGACACTGTTCCATCAGCCCGAATAGACTTTGCATTGCCTGATCTTATACAAACCACCATCCCCCCTAAACTGGCACCCCCAGCACAACGGATGAGCTGAGGTCTAGGTCCTGATTTCTTCCAAGACAATCTACCCCAAGAACAGTTCACTCTCACAAGCCATGCCTAGAGATCTGACAACTTAGACATATCTGACACAGAACAGTCCCTACACTCAAAAGGTTTATACTCTGTTATGGACTGAAAGTTTGTGCCCCCTCCCAAGGTGAAACCCTACCCATCAAAGGAATGGTATTAGGAGATAGGGCCTTTGGGGGGTTATTAGGATTAGATGAAATCATGAGGGTGGAGACCCCATGAATGGGATTTGTACCCTTATAGAATCACAAGACAGCTTGCTTCACTCTCTGCCATGTGAGGACACAGTAAGAAGCCAGCTGACTGCAACCCAGAAAAGGGCCTTCACCAGAACCTGACCATGCTGGCACCCTGATATTGGACTTCCAGCCTTTAAAACTGTCAGAAATAAATTTCTGTCATTTATAAGCCACTCAGTTTATGGTATTTTGTTACAGCAGCCTGAGCTAAGATATGATCTGATTGGGGTGTGTGTATACAAGAAGTTTGAAAAAAAAGGATCCACATTTCTCAAGCACCTACTACATAGTCTCCAAGCATGACACTTTTCTATGTATTATTTTTAATACTTAAACTAATCCTACATAAATGGTTTTGCAGATAGGCACTTCAAGATTCACAATGGTTATTAGAGAAATTCTGAAAAATGAGAAATGACCCGAATTGAAAGATCTTGCTGCCCAACAACTCATATTACAAATGTCACATAACTGAATTCACTGCACAAACAGGCAACCCCTTTATGTTCACTAAGATACCACTAAGATACCGTTCATTCATTCATTCTGTTAGGTGGCACTCTGTAGCAGTCAATGCAGTCTCTCTGGGCCTACCAACTGAAAGACACACACTGTACCTTGACAACCAGAGATACATGCAAATTAGGGCCCACTTATCTTGTGGCCTTCCAAATGGCCATGGGCACACATCTGTGAGAAAGGGAGCAGGTGTAAAGGGTAAAGGCTCAGATTACTGTTTTCCACAAAACCTGTTTTCCACAAAGGAACAGATCACAAAGCTGATTTCATCATAACTGGGCTATAATTGAGTTAACCAGAGGACAGAAGAGAAACCAATGCACATTTTGCCATTTTTCTTTCCACTGCCCAACATCACAACACCCTGCCAATGTTTATAAAATTTTCTACCTGCCTTCAGCTAAATAAGTTAAAAATGTCGGATACTCACTTTCCTGATTTCTTCTCAATCAGGGGATGGGCACAAGACCTAAGCTTGGCTAGACACACCACAGGGCATTTGAATCAGTAACGAGTATGCAGAGGGGCAGAAAGAGTAGATCACTTGTTTTCTGAAAACAGCAGCAACGCCAGTTTCCAGGGGCGACAGAGGTGGCAAGCTCCACACCTCGGGTCCAGTCCAGGCAATGTGAAGTGTACCTGGAGGCATCCAATACTCAGTAGCTACAGTTCCAGCATCTTCACCAGACCAAATCTGTGGTATGATGCGGCTGTAGTTCTACCAGTGCTGCCCCCTGTGCGCTTTTCAAGCCTTTCCCCCATCTTTTCTTAGGAAAATACTGAGCTACCTAATAAACCTTTTAATGTGTAAGTTACCCACAGGTAATTTCTGTTGCTAACACGAGTATGTTACTACGAGTTCTGGGTGTCATAGAGAACAGATCAAAGGTGAGCCTTGATTGGCCCAGAGGACCCGAACTCAGCTCTATCTATTATCTATTGCTGCATAACAAACCACCCCAAAATTTTAGTCCTTAAAACATTTATTTCTAAGTTCATAATTTGGGGGCCAACAATTTGGGCTGAGCTCAGCTAGGCAATTATATTGATGTGGACCAGACTCTGCTGATGTCAGGTGGGGCTCACTTAGGCTTCCACAGTCAGCTATCAGGTTGAGTGGGTGCCTCCGCTCTCGTCCCCAGAGCCTCTCATCCTCCAGCAGGTATGCCTGGGCTCTTCCACAAGGTGGCAGAAAGAACTCCCAAGCAGCAAGAACTGAAGGTGAAATGCTTCTTCAGAGCAAGGCTCCAAATTTGCACAAGGTTCCCTTCTGCATTCTATGGTTAAAGCAAGTCACAAGGCCAACCAAGACTCTAAGGATGGAGACACAGACTCCACATCTTGATTTTTTTAAAAATGCACAGTCCTGGGGGACTTTGCAATCTACCATACCTGACTGATAAACAGCACAATGGGGAAGCTGTCACAACAGTGATAACTCTAGGGGTTTCCATTTATTACAACTGCTAATATCCAGAATCTGTGCTCTCACTACCATTTCCATCAACCCACCACCAATGCCAGCCACTGAACCAACAATAGCTAACTAGAAGCAATAAACACATAGTGCTGAGTCTGCCAACTCCACAGCCTGTAAACAGTTGTGTAGAGGGCAGTCCTCTTGGGTCTCTCATACTATAGGGCATGCTTAAGATCATGAACTGAAGTCCTGTGGCATCAGACACCAGCTCTCTGGCTTTGGGCCTTTCCTTCTACGAACCTGGCTTTCCTCCCCCAAAGCTCAAAATTAGCATTTTCTGCGTATGAACAAATGGGTAGTTTGATCACTTCAAGCAGATGAGTTAAAATACCCCTATATTACAGAAAAACTTACTATAACTTCAAGAGAATCTAAAAAAGCTCTGCTCTGAATTTATTAGGATTTTGAAGAGGTTTAACCATATCCTCTTAAGTTGGCAAGAGCCACTTAAATTGGCACACCCCACAAATGGAAACTCGATGTCTCCCTGACAACTGTTGAACTAAGACAGGAAAGGCTCCTATGAGAAGTCTCCAAGGAAACCACCCAGTCCTTGCATCTACCGTTTACCTTATTCTTTGGCTGGCATTCAAGCACATCAAATTAGCAATAAAAACATAAGGAAGTTGGAAGGGCCTGGAGCAATGAAGACTGTCTATGTTTGGTACAGTGAGGATTTTCCAGGAAAATGAAAGCATCAGTCCAAATGTCTCAGGACTCAGATTAAGAAGCCTCTGCATGCCCAACCCATTTTTTTTAATACTCTAAGAAGTTTTGAAACACAGTGTACTGGTTTCCCTAGGGCTGCCGTGACACAGTACCACAAGCTACATAGCTTAAAACAACAAAAAGTCATCATCTCACAGTTCTGGGGGCCAGAAGTCCAAAATTAAGGTATCGACAAGGTTACTTCCTTCGGAGAGCTCTAAGGGAAGATCCGTTCCGTGCCTCTCTCCTAACACCTGGTAGCCCCAAGAGTTCCTTGGCCTGTAAATGCATCACTCCAGTCTTCATCTTCCCATGGCATTCTCCTTGTGTGGCTTAGGAGCCCACCCTGTTCCAGTATGATTTCGTCTTAACTTGACTGCATCTGCAAAGACCTATTTCCAAAAAAGGCCACATTCCAAGGTACCAGGGGTTAGGACCTCAACCTATCTTTTTGCAGGGACACAAATCAACCCATAACATATAGCTTTTGTATAAAGTATTTGATTTTATTAACAAGTGCTTCTTAAAGCAAACTGACAGTTCCATTTAATTTATGGCTCAATCAAAATAGATGGTTCATACTTGGTCACACTGCCGCACCTAGCTACTGAAATCTGAGCAAACGCAACCTTTACTCTGAACAGTCATGTGCCCAGCTCAAAACTGGAGTTTCTACTGCAGAAGAGAAGAAGGGAATGACTATCAGTGGACAAACAACTCTCCATCACATAGCGAAAGAGCAAAAAAAAAATCATTCAGGAAAAACTAATCTAGTGTCCAGATATTCTGGCCCTTAGGTAAGAACACACTGCAAAAATGAGATCATAAAAGTTAACGGTGCTTGGAAATGACCTTGAAACTGAAATGGAGAAACTAGTATGTGTCTAAAAGAAAACCAGAGACAAAAGGCACACAAAGGGCATACAGAAAATAGATTCCTAAATTAGAAGCACTTGAGGAGAAAAGTCAATCATACACCTACATACAGGGACTCACATGGACCTATTTCAGAACAAAATTGGGTCAGAACTGTAGAACACCACCAAATACAAAAGTGCTACATTATTTATTATTTCTGATTCTTCTGACTCTGATCTTTGTAGATCCTACTGTATTTTTTTCTTCAATGCTTTTTTAAAAATTAAACTATTTTGAGATAATTGTAGATTCACACGCAGTTGTAAGAAATGATACAGAGAGGGGTGCCTGGGTGGCTCAGTCCATTAAGCATCTGACTCCAGCTCAGGTGATGATCTCCCAGTTCGCGGGTTCGAGCCCCGTATCAGGCTCTGTGCTGACAGCGTGGAGCCTGCTTGGGATCCTCTCTCTCTCTGCCCCTTCCCTGCTCGCAGTCTCTCTAAATAAATAAACTTAAAAGATAAAAATAAAAAATAAATAGAATCGCATAGTATGTAGCCATTTGGAATTGGCTTTTTTTCACTCAGCATAATTCTCTAGACATCCAAGTTGTTGCATCCACAGTTCATTCTCTTTTATTGCTCAGTATTCCACAGTATGGGTGTAGCAGTATGTTTAACCATTTCCTCATTGAAGGACACCTGTGTCATTTCCAGTTATGGGCTATTAAGAATAAAGCTGCTATAAACATTTGTGAACAGCTTTTGGGGTAAACATGAATCTTCATTTCTCTGGGATAAATGCCCACGAATGCAATTACTGGGTCATCTGGTAGAGTGTTTTTAAGAAACTGCCAAACTGTTTTCCAGAGGGACTATATCACTGTACATTCTCATCAGCAAGCTATGAATGATCTCGTTTCTCAACAGCCTCATCAGCATTTGGTGATGTCACTATTTTTTATTTTAGCCATTTTGCTAGGTATGCAGTGATAGCTTATAGTGGCTTTCATTTGCATTTACTTAACAGCTAATGATGCTGAACATCTTTTCATGTGTTTGTCATCTGTATATCTATCCTTTTCAGTGAAATGTCCCTTCATGTCTTCTGCCCATTTTCTAACTGGACTGTTTGGTTTCTTACTGTGTGAGTTTTGAGAGTTCTTTATATATTATAGATAGTCCTTTGTCAGATATGTGATATGCAAATATTTTCTCCACTCTGTAGCTTGTCTCTTAACAAAGTCTTTCTCAGAGTAAAAATTGTTAATTTTGATGAAATCTAATTCATCATTTTTTTCCTTTCATGGATCATACCTTTGGTGTCAAGTCTAAAAACTCTTTGTCTAGCCCTACGTCTTGAACACTTTCTATGGGTTTTTTTATTTATACTTTTATGTTTTATACTTAAGTTTGTGATCCATTTTGTTTGTATGTGTGTGTGTGTACACACACACACACACACACACACACACACATACACACACGTATGATGAGAAAAGGGATAAGTGGAGTTAAAGGTCCTTCCATTGTCCAGAAGAAAGATAAAGATTAATGGTAATTTTTATCAAAGCATCCCCTAAGCACCTCCTCTCAGACTGAGGAAGTAGAAAAACCTCCATCTCCCCTCATTTCATTGCTTTTCAATCAAATCAAAGTAAAATCACTTACCCACTAGCATCACTGGTCAGCAAGATGCTACATGTCTATAATAAATCCCTCCTTAAAATATCTCTAAGAGTACTCGCCAGTGCCAAACCATCCATCTCCATGCTTTCACTGCCAGGATGACAACCATCCTGGTGTGCCTCAGGCTGAGGGGGTTCCCAAGATGTGGGACTTCCAGTGCTAAAACTGAGAAAGTCCAGGCCGGTCACCCTACTTCCAGCTCCAATGGCCCATACTCATGAAACGGACGGCGTGGGGCATGAGTAGCTCTTCTCTTTTCCATTCACTTTTAGTGAACAGGTCAACAAGTAAAACTCATCAAAATCAAGCACACAGGCTCACCTACAGATGCCATCTTTTAAATGCTCTTCAGATGAGGTTTTTGAAAGCACATAAACTCCTTGGCTCCTCAAAGGTACAGCATATCAAGAAGTTAGCTGAAACAGAACTCATGGATATTTTATCAGGCTCTGTTTCTGTTTTCTCACTTTCTAGACCCCAGTGTCCTACTAAAGAATACCAGTATGCAGCAGAGAAACAAAATCTATTTTAATCTAAGAGAATTGGGAAACTTCCAAAGAGCACTGACCTGAAAAATCTTGACACAGCAGAGGAAATCGATTTTCTACCAAAGCCATGCAGAGGATTAGACTCAGATTTAGGCCAATAAAAGATTTACATTCCTTCCAAGTCCCACTATAACATGATGCACAGATGAAAATATGCTCATGAGCTGACACAGCTAACACACATCACAAAGTCCAAAGTAGAAGTCAGCTCTTAAGATGCGAATCCCAAAGGTAAAAACACACACTATAGAAGTTGCATAAAATCTTCTGATGAACCATAACATAGTCTTTCAAATGAATTTTCATAATTACTTGGGGTTTTTTAATGTTTATTTTTGGGGGGACGTGCATATGCGCAAGCAGGGGAGGACCAGAGAGAGAGGAAGAGAGAGGATCCCAAGCAGGCTCTGTGCACTGTTAACGGAGAGCCTGATGAGGGGCTCAAACTTACAAGCCAAACCGTGAGATCATGACCTGAACAGAGGTCGGACGCTGAACTGACTGAGCCACCCGGGTGTCCCTGAATTTCCATAATTAGTTTTTATTCTCATCTTGGCCGCTTTCCAAAATGATTGCCCACAAAATTTCAGGATCGAAAAACAGCACCAGCCATGCATTTATGATAATCAAAAAAATTTTTTAATTGATAATAGGTATCTTAAAATTACAAAAACCTCTAGCTTCCCACCTTTCAAATATTAGACAACTCCACCTGCATGCAGCACACATGCAGACTTGACGCGATGCCTCATTTTTATTATAACCTGTATAAATAATGGGAAGATCTCCCCTACACAGCTACACTTAGAACCAAGAGTAGTGCTGGTGACCAGCTTGACCTTGATTGACCTGAGCACCTGCACTGGGCAGTGTAACACGAGATGGCAGTTCTGCCCATCAGGTGACCACCTATTCTGGTTACAGTGAAAATTAAAATTAAAGCTGCCTTTCACAGTGCTCTTCACTTTTGCAAATTTTCTTCAAATCCTTAATTTTTTCAATCTTCCTATGTCTAAGAAAGAAAATGTGACACATAGGATGTCAAGTCAATAGATAAAGTCGAGGAAAGCTATCGCTGTGTAAATGAATCAGGACATCGGGACAGTAGGCGTCAAGATCAAAAGGGAGCGAGCCAGCCTCCGTGCAGAATTGGTCACATCCAACTGAACACAATTTCAAAAGAAAAAGGAAAATACTTAAAGGAAGCGAAAAGCTCTAAACCAATGCAATCAACAGTGGTTAAAAGTGATGGGCTGATTCCTGAGGTGGAAACGTTTTTGATTTCATGGTTGCACGATTACACACAGTAAATCCATATACCTCTGCTCCCAGTCAAAGCCGATCTTTTATTCCCCAAAGCTCAAACCAAATGAAATAAACAATAGTTAAACTGCTTGAGGACTCATTAATGTCCTCAAGTTTCAGGAAAACCTAATTCAACCTTAGAGATGATAGAAAAACTCAGTTCTGAACTTTTTTCAACAAATCCCCTTTCCAAGAGCTACTAGAATTGATGGACACCAAACGTTAACTGGAAGGGGTTAGATGCATGAAGGAGGAAAGGTTCCTGTGAGAAGTCTCCATGGAAACCACCCAGTCCTTGCATCTACAGTCTAGCTGATATTTTGGCTGTCATTCAAGCACACCAAATCAGCAATAAAAACATAAGGAAGTTGGAAAGGCTTTGGAAATGAAGAATTCAGTGTTTGGTACAGGGAGATTTTCCAGGGAAAAAAGAAAGCACCAGCAGTCTGAACATCTCAGGACTCAAGAGGCCACTGCTAGTTTAGCCCATTAAAAAAAGAATCCCCCAGAGGAGTGCACTTGTCATGATGAGCACCAGGTGATGTATAGAATTGCTGAATCACTATCCTGTACACCTGAAACTAACTGTACACCGTATGTTAAATGGAATTACAATAAAAACTTTAAAAAATTCCACAAATGAAGTATTTGCAGCATAGCTTTTATAGTAAATATTTGATTTTGCCCATTCACTAAATATTTATAAAAGTAAAATTTATATCTCCACTTAATTTGGGTCTTTTAAAGTTTGAAATTCTGGTTTGGAATTTTAAAATACGAAAAGGAAATACAACTCATAATTTTGCGACTATGGGAAATAAGGATCCTACACATGTAGTAACCAGCCTCCCAGATGGCCTTCCAGTGACCGCCATGCCCTAGTATTCATGATTCCCTTGTGTAGCCCTCTCCCACATTATTTCAGGCCTCTCTGTGTGACAGACAGATGCCACTGAATGTGGCGGAAGTGATGATATAGGACCTCTGAGTCAAGGACAAAAAAGATACCATAACTTCTTAAAACAAAGGCGGTGGCAGGGAACCTGGCTGGCTCCATCAGAAGAGCATGTGACTCCTGATCTCAGAATTGTAGGTTCAAGTCCCACGTTGGGCATAGAGCTTACTTAAAAAAAAAAAAAAAAAAAAGATACTGTGATTTCTGTCTTGCTGTTTCTCTCCAATTCCTCACTCTGGGGAGGCCATCTTCTAGGTCATGAAGACACTCAAGCAGCCCCAAGGAGAGGCACAGGTGAGAAACTGAGGCCCTCTGCCAATAGCCATCACAGAAGATCCTCCATCTCTAATCAGGCCTTCGGATGATGGAGGCCTGGATGACAACTTGACTGCAACCTCAGAAGTGGATCATGAGCCAGAACCACCAGCTTAACTTCTGGATTCCTGAATCTCACCAACTGAGATAATAAATGTTTGTTGTTTTAAAGTGCTAAATTTGTAGGTGATTTATTACACAGCAATAGAAAGCTCATACGACACAAATTGTTATCATTCAGGCATTGCCTTTCTTTCCGTCGAAACCAATGCTACAGAGGTGGTATAGGATTGTGTAAGGGACAGGGCTCTGCAGGCATAAGTATCTGGGTCAAATCCCAGGGATTTAACCACGACTATCTACTGAATGCAGCCCATCATAGACCGGAAAACCTTTTCTTCTTAAACCTTTGTCATGGTAATATCTTATCCCCTGAAGACAAATTCTCAAATAAAAGTCAAAGTCGCCTGCAAAGTACTTTGCAGGACACAAACAAGGGCCAACAGAAAAGAATTCCCTTTTGACCTTTAATTTTTTTTTTTTTTTAAGATTTTCGAAGAACGACACTTAACTAGGAAACTACTTTATCAAATTGTGGTCAGAATATTAAGGTATGATAACTCTTCTAATCTGCACTCTATTAGCAAAGAGGTTCTGTATTTTTTATGCCACGGACTCTTTGGCAGACTGGTGAAGCCTTATGGATCCCTTTTAGGAATGATATTTTAAATGCAAAAAACACAGGATTACAAGGGAAGCCAATTATATTGAAGTAGTTATTAAAATACTGCACTAATTTGTGATATAAAAATACATATGCTCCTTTATTATGGCATTAAGTATCAAGAATGAGCCGAAATTCTAGTAAGTGGCAAAATTTTGAAGGAGTGATTAGCATAAATGATATTGCAAGGTATTTGCAACAGCTGTGATGCATTATGAGGCTGACTGACGACACAGTCACAGATGGGCCTGATAGCACCATGATTTGTTGCCCACATTAATTGATGAAAATGCTAAATATCCATTATATATTAGTCAAAATAAAGATGCACTTTTCTTCTTCATTCAAGGTCAAGGTCCCTTTGAATTCTATTCACAGTTCCCTCGGAGATCTAAGAATCCGTGTTTAAAAATGAGTAATAACCGGGGCGCCTGGGTGGCGCAGTCGGTTAAGCGTCCGACTTCAGCCAGGTCACGATCTCACGGTCTGTGAGTTCGAGCCCCGCGTCGGGCTCTGGGCTGATGGCTCAGAGCCTGGAGCCTGTTTCCGATTCTGGGTCTCCCTCTCTCTCTGCCCCTCCCCCGTTCATGCTCTGTCTCTCTCTGTCCCAAAAATAAATAAACGTTGAAAAAAAAATTTAAAAAAAAAAATGAGTAATAACCTAAGATGTGAATCCTTCCCAGAGGGAAGCAAATTTTAAGATGTATGCAGACACCATTTAGAATGTTTTCTTTATGAACTACATAGACACAAAGGGTTGTAATTTTTGTGATTTTTTTATGCTGCCAATACCTTGTACGCAGCACATAAAAAGCAAATATTAATAGATAAATAACATCTACATCTGGAATAAAAGAAGTAACCCATGTTCACTTTTATCCTGGACATTCTCTTGACAGAAATCCTGTTGTTAGACTTGGCTGACTGCCTAGAATTTTACTTGGACTAGCCCTTCACCATGAGAGAGAAAGCAAATTTTATACTTCCCTCAGATTTATCCTCCGCCTACCTCCTACACTTTTTGAGACTGTTCTCAGATTTCTTAATCAATATTGAAGCAAGTAAAATCTCCCGTGGCTATGAATTTTGGCACGCTTAATGGTATCCATGGAAACGTCCTAATTGAAAACATTCAGTTCCCATTGGATCATCTCATCCCATGAAGCATTTAAGAGAATTTAAATCCTCCCACATATTTGACACCCCATAAAGAGTCTTACAGTGCTAGGTAATACACGTATGATAAGGGGGGAAACCTGTAATCTGAGCATACAAAATAATTCTAGGGACTTGCTTAGGGGCACTCAAAACTCTGACTAGGATGTGTTTGTATTAGCAAATTTAGCATTTTGTCTGTAATATAAACAGCACTCTGAAGTTAGGCAAAGATTATCAGAAATTTCCTTTTTTATCGCTTTAAAAACTGATCATTTAGGGGCGCCCAGCTGGCTCAGTTGGTAGAGCACCAACTCCTGATCTCCAGGTCGTGAGTTTAAGCCCCACGTTGGGTGTAGAGATTACTGAAGAAAAAACTGACCTTTTTTTTTTTTATTTATTTTAAGAGAGAGCGAGCAAGCAAGCAGGGCAGTGGCATAGAGAAAGGGAGATAGAATTCCAAGCAGGCTCCACACCGTCAGTGCAGAGCCCGATGTGGGGCTGGAACCCACAAACTGTGAGACAAAATTGAGAGTCAGATGCTTAACCAACTGAGCCACCCAGGTACCCCAAAAAACTGACCTTTTATTAACTTAAGCAATAGAAGACAAAGTGGTAGAAGCTGGGAGGCCACTTGGATTCTCACCTTTCCTCATAATTCAGTCTCACATCTTACTAAGTGGCCCACAATTTCGAGTTAGAATCAACATCGTTTTTCCTATTTTAAAGGTCCAGTGCTACAAATAAGTAGTACAGGATCATAAAAAGATCCAGCTCGATTATGCTCTTGCCCAAGGCACATCTGTTTTGTGTTAAAATCAGTACTAGGGTAAAGAGGGTAGAGAATCCAATGCTGCCATTAAGAAAAGCTATTTTATCTTTTCATACCTCTTCCTCCTTATGTGTAAAATGGAGGTGAGGAGGTCGTGCCCCTCTTGTACCAAAAGCTTAGGAGGATTCCTGCAATTGAACGCAAGCCTTACTTACCCTCACCAATTCTACATCCCAGTGACACTGCTCCTTCTAATGCTCTGGTGTTCACTCAGCATGAGTGGCTCAAGAAAAAAAAGAAAACACAAAGGCACAGAGAGAGCATGGATACCAGCCAAGGCTGACAGAGTTTCAATAACCTGGGATTAGAAAAGCTGTACAAATATATTTATTATCAAGATGTTTCAACTTGTTATTATTATCAGCTTACTTTTATGGAGTAAAAGGTCTTCTGTGCTCACACCAGATGGCCAGGAGAATGTTAGGAAATCATTTCCAAAGGATGTGCTCAGTAATCCAAAACAAGCCAAAAGTTGAACCTCCTGCTATTTGGACAATCCAACATCCACACAAAGAGCAGAGGAAATAAAGCGTTCCTTCTTTCATTCAAGTTTCTACCTTGATTGGGTTATAAATATGACAAAATAAAATAATATCACAATCCCAAGTATGTTTGCCAGTATCTTTTTTTTCTTTTTAAGTGTATTTATTTATTGAGAGAGAGAGTGCACGCACACAAATGCGAGCAGGGGAGGCACAGAGAGAGGGGGAGACAGAGAATCCCAAGCAGGCTCCATGTTGTCAGCACAGAGCCCAACTCGGGCAGGGCTCAATCTCATGAACTGTGAGATCACGACCTGAGCTCAATCAAGAGCCACCCAGGTGCCCCATGTTTGCCAATATCTAACTGAATTTAAAACGGAGGCTTTCGGGGCGCCTGGGTGACTCAGTCGGTTAAGCGTCCGACTTCGGCTCAGGTCATGATCTCACGGTTCGTGGGTTCAAGCCCCGCGTCAGGCTCTGGGCTGACAGCTCAGAGTCTGGGCCCCGCTTCGGATTCTGTGTCTCCCTCTGTCTGCCACTCCACTGCCTGCACTCTCTTGCATCGTCTCAAAAATAAACAAACATTAAAAAAAATTTTTTACATAAAATAAAACAGAGGCTTTCATTTTATCACCAGCCTGTAAGAAGTGCAACTACCCAGAGACCACCATGATGTGAGAAGCCTAAATCATGTGGAGAGGGCCTGGAGGATGAGATACCACATGGAGAGATAGGGCCACAGACACGGAGGAACCTTTCCGAAGAGTAAAGAGGCAATCTTGGAAGTGAAACCTGCGGTACCAGCCACCCAACCAGTGGCATCTACAGCCCAGTTGAGACCTTCTGAAATCCCTGACCAACAAAACTCTGAGAATGGTTTCTGTAAGCCACCAAGTTCTGGGGTTGGTTTTCAGGCAGCAATATAGAACCAGACAGTCCATCAATCCCCTCTTGGAATGAGCTTTGGTACTGCCAGACAAGTAACAGTGAGGTGGCCTGATCATTCTTCACACAGGAGTAGAAAATGAGTGAGGGTCCTTCCAGCTGGCGCAGACCTCAGAGGCACTCATCCTTAATCCTCAGGCAGAAGTATCTACAGCAGGGCACCTGGGTGGCTCAGTTGGTTAAGCACCCGACTCTCCGTTTAGGCTCAGGTCATGATCTCGTGGTTTCATGGGTTCTAGGCCCACATCAGGCTGTGCGCTGATGGTGCGGAGCCTGCCTGGGATTCTCTCCACCCCCCTCTGCCCCTCCCTTATTCACACTGTCTCTCTCTCAAAATAAATAAACTTTAAAAAAAATTTTTTTAAGTTATCTACACCAAGAGGGGCGCCTGGGTGGCACAGTCCACTAAGCGTCTGACTCCTGATCTCAGCTCAGGTCATAATCTCATGGGTTCGTGAGAATGAGCCCTGCATCAGATTCTGCGTTGACAGTGTGGAGCCTGATTGGGATTTTCTCTCTCCCTCTCTCTACCCCTCCCCTTATCTCTCTCTCAAAATAAATAAACTTAAAAAAAAAGTCATCTACAGCAAGAATGGGACTGCCTGACTTCTGCCCAATTCATCCCAATAGGAATCATTAAGGCCATAGGGGCTCTAATGGTGAGGGGATACCTCATTCAATTTAAGATCTCCCATGAGCAGGAAGCTGAGGCAGGACTCTAAAGGAAGTGCTGACTCTTCAGAAAAATGACCACTTGCCTCTAGGAATCCTCCCCAACTGTGTGAACCACAGAGAAATCCAGTAAACGTTTGCAGGTACCTAATAATGAGTTATGGAATTCATCAATATGCTAATCTCTCAAGATCAAGACACAGGCTAGTCCTGGAGTCTCTCTTACATCTACAGCCCACACAATCCCAGGAATCTAACAGTCTCAAGGCCTTGTCAAATTTGTCAAGGAAATGAAACAGACACCCAACACCATACAGCAAAAGAATAGGTGGGTCATTTGGGCAATATTATTAAATGAGTATTTTTAAATCTATAGCTGTTTCTTCAGTTCCAGCAAACTAGGACATGTGGCCATGCTATCTATATTCTACAGTGTTATTAAAATTAGTTATAATAAGGGGAGCCTGGGTGGCTCAGTCGGTTAAGTGTCTGACTTTGGCTCAGGTCATGATCTCACAGATGGTGAGTTCAAGTCCCATGTCCGGCTCTGTGCTACCAGCCCAGAGCTTGGAGTCCACTTCAGGTTCTCTGTATCCCTCTCTCTCTGCCCCTCCCCCACTCATGCTCTGCCCCATGTCTGTGTCTCTCTCTCAAAAATAAACAAACACTAAAAAAAAATTAGTTATAGAGGTGCCTGGGTGGCTCAGTCGGTTAAGTGTCTGACTTCAGCTCAGGTCATGATCTCACAGTTCATGGGTTCAAGCCCCACATCGGGTTCTGTGCTGACAGCTCAGTGCCCAGAGCCTGATTCAGATTTTGTGTCTCTTTCTCTCTGCCCCTCCTCATGCTCTGTCTCTCTCAAAAATAAACATTAAACAAAATTTTTTTAGTTAGTGATAATAAATATTTCCAACACAGAATAATGACTGAGAATGACTCCTCAAAGAACACTGACGAATGTTACTAAGAATAAGGAGCCCCCTTTATTCTGCAAAGCATTTTACAGTTTCGTCCCAAAGCAGCCTTTGGAGTTTTTTAGTTTTTTTATGTTCACTTTACAGACCAGAAAAAAAGACGCATGAAGACTGCAGTGAGAAAAAGTGCCTTTATGAACCCTGGGCCTCTAACACTGCTAGAATGTATCCCAATCTCTATGGATCTATACCTATCAAACCATGTACAAAAGCATAGATGATCAACTGGTAGATGGCCAAGACAGAAAACATAGGATGCGATTTAAACTCTGGTCTGCTATACTACAGGAATAATCTCACCTCTCCTTGCCCTTATCCAATCCAAAATACTTCAACCCCAGAGGTAAAAATTACCAAACCAATAATTATTTGTCAACTTTCAGAATAAAACTGCTCCCCTTATCAGGATTTAGAGTTACTATATATTAACTCATGCCAAAACACAGAAATTGCCCTATATTACATGGCAAATAATATTTTTATCATAGTCTTGATATGGGAGCAAAAGTTGAGTGATCTTATTCCAGATATAACAGAAAGCTGCTGTTTATACTAAATATTGTGATGACATATAAAATGAGGTTACCAGGAGCTAAGGGAGGGTGGAAATGGGTAATTATTGTTTAGCAGGTACAGAGTTTCTGTTTGGGATGATGAAAAAGTTCTGGAAATGGAGAGTGGTGATGGTTGTACAACATTGCAAATGTACTTAATGCCAATGAATAGTACATTTAAAAATGGTTAAAATGGGGGGCGCCTGGGTGGCTCAGTCGGTTAAGCGTCCGACTTTGGCTCAGGTCATGATCTCGCAGTCTGTGAGTTCGAGCCCCGCATCGGGCTCTGTGCTGACAGCTCAGAGCCTGGAGCCTGTTTCAGATTCTGTGACTCCCTCTCTCTGACCCTTCCCCATTCATGCTGTCTCTCTCTGTCTCAAAAATAAACATTAAAAAAATAAAAAATTTAAAATTTAAAAAATTTAAAAAAAAATTTTAAATGGTTAAAATGGTAAATTTTATGTGTTTCACTACAATAAAAAAAGTTTTAAGGAAAAAAAATTGCCTGCATGAGGAACTATTCTGGATCAAAGGAGACTAAACAGTCATGAATGGGTAAATCATGCATTAACATTTCAATGGTAGAAGATGACTCAAGAAAAAGAAGTTAAACACTTGGTTTCATGTTATGTACACATCAATCTGAATGGTTTTGAAAGCCTTTTCAGTCATAACATTTCAATCTAAACACTGTTGTAAGAGGCTTCCTGGTATTGATCACTCTGATATTTCATATCTAAAAAACACTTCAAACTTAGACAATACTTAACCAAATGATAAAAATTTAAATTACCAATGAGAGACAATGAGACATCACATGCCTCCTAATGCCTTCATCACCTGAGAAGGACCCACTGTTTATGCAGGATCCCAACAAATATACATAACCTTAATCTAAACATGAGTTGGTTAGTGGCTACCAGCTAAACCCAAATTTGGTGCATTCTACAAAATAGTGTCATGAAATGTCATTTTACAAAATGTGAACATCACAGAAGACAAAGAAAAGGCTTGCAGGAACTATTCCAGATCAAAGGAGACCAAAGAGTCATGACAAATAAATTCAATACATGATGCTGGGGGGGGGATCCTGATTCAGGAAAAGACAAAAAGATTCCATGAAGAACTTACTGGGGACAAGTGAGGACACTGGAATACAGACTGCAGAATAAAGTGCTATACTGATATTAAACTTACTGAATTTGAATAATTGTATGTGCTTATGTTCAGTTTTTAAATTTTATACACCAGTGGATGGGGCACCTGGGTGGCTCAGTCAGTTAAGTGCCCAACTTCACTCAGGTTGTGGTCTCACAGTTCGTGAGTTCAAGCCCCACGTTGGGCTCTGTGCTGACAGCTCAGAGCCTGGAGCCTGCTTCGGATTCCTTGTCTCCCTCTCTCTGCCCCTCACCTGCTCACTTTTTCTCTCTCTCAAAAATAAATGCTACAAAAAAACTTTTAATAAATAAATTTGACACATCAATGGAAAACTATTAGTAACATTATCTTCACTAGATACTGTAAGTCTAAAAAGAGAGAACTGTTCATAAATGCTGTAATCTAGTTACCGAAAGTGTTCCTCACAGGAGTATGAGATAGCAATTCTGCAACTACTTTATATGTATACTAGAATTAAACAGGTAAATATTCAAGTTTAAACTATGAAAGCATATAAGAGCATGATATATGAAACTTCATCTCAAATGACTTCATACAGGTAGATGATAAATAAATGCATGAATGGATGGATATAAAATACATAAACATACATGGAGGGAGAGAAAGAAAAGAAGGCAAATGTGGCAAATGTTAAGTAAATCCAGGTAAAGGTTTTATAGGATTTCTTGGTACTAGTCTCACAACTTGTCTATCCGTTTGAAATTACTTCAAAATAAAAAGTTTAACCTGGGTCCTTGAATTATTACATGACAGAAAACCACCTACACAACCAGAAATGCCCACACTGGGAAGGAAAACTTCTGTTGTGTTAAGCCTCTGAAAGTTGGGGTACACAACTGCTGGTGTTACACTAATACAACAGGGCTTTAATGTTAACTGATCTTTGTTTCTTTGAGGGCTCAGCTCTATTTTACTTAATCAAATGTTTATCACAAATATTCTAGGAAATGATATGAAATGGATATGGATCCACCAATGAATACTAAAAATTAACAGGCAAAAATTTGAGGAGAAATAGGATATTCATATAGTCTCAAACCATCTCCCCCAAGATACTTTAGCTATGAGGGATACCCGGCGGACAGTAACATAAGGGACCAAAGTAAATATCACCATTAATAAGACCTATCTGGCACAAAAACAGACACTCAGATCAATGGAACAGAATAGAGAACGCAGAAATGGACCCACAAATGAATGGCAACTAATCTTTGACAAAGCAGGAAAGAATATCCAATAGAATAAAGACAGTCACTTCAGCAAGTGGTGCTGGGAAAACTGAACAGCGACATGCAGAAGAATGAACCTGGACCACTTTCTTACACCATACACAAAAATAAACTCAAAATGTTTGAAAGACCTAAATGTAAGACAGGAAGTCATCAAAATCCTCTAGGAGAAAGCAGACAAAAACCTCTTTAAATCTTGGCCGCAGCAACTTCTTAACTCAACACGTCTCTGGAGGCAAGGGAAACAAAAGCAAAAATGAACTACTGGGACCTCATCAAAATAAAAAGCTTCTGCACAACGAAGGAAACCATCAGCAAAACTAAAAGGCAACTGACGGAATGGGAGAAGATATTTGCAAACAACATATCAGATAAAGGGTTAATATCCAAAATCTATAAAGAATTTATCAAACTCAACACCCAAAAAACAAATAATCCAGTGAAGAAATAGGCAAAAGACATGAATAGACACTTCTCCAAAGAAGACATCCAGATGGCCAACCGACACATGAAAAAAGGCTCAACATCGCTCATCATCAGGGAAATACAAATCAAAACCACAATGAGATACCACCTCATACCTGTCAGAATGGCTAACATTAACAACTCAGGCAACAACAGATGTTGGCAAAGATGCAAAGAAAGAGGATCTCTTTTGCACTGCTGGTGGGAAGGCAAACTGGTGAGCCACTCTAGAAAACAGTATGGATGGGGCACCTGGGTGGCTCAGTCGGTTAAGCGGCCGACTTCGGCTCGGGTCATGATCTCTCAGTCCGTGAGTTCAAGCCCCGCGTCAGGCTCTGTACTGACAGCTCAGAGCCTGGAGCCTGTTTCAGATTCTGTGTCTCCCTCTCTCTGACCCCCCCCTGTTCATGTTCTGTCTCTCCCTGTCTCAAAAATAAATAAAATGTTTAAAAAAATTTTTTAAAAATAAAATAAAAAACAGTATGGAGGTTCCTCAAAAAATTAAAAATAGAACTACCGTATGACCCAGCAATTGCATTACTAGGTATTTATCCAAGGGATACAGGTGTGCTGTTTCGAAGGGGCATATGCACCCCAATGTTTATAGCAGCACTATCAACAATAACCAAAGGATGGAAAGAGCCCAAAGGTCCATCAATGGATGAATGGATAAAGAAGATGTGGTATATATATGTATGTATATATATATGTGTGTGTGTGTGTATATATATATATATATATGATGCAGTATTACTAAGCAATCAAAAGGAATGAAATCTTGCCATTTGCAACTACGTGGATGGAACTAAAGGGTATTATGTTAAGCAAAATTAGTCAGAGAAAGACAAATATCATATGACTTCACTCACATGAGGACTTTAAGAAATAGAACAGATGAACACAAGGGAAGGCAAGCAAAAATAATGTAAAAACAGGGACGGGGACAAAACATAAAAGACTCTTAAATATAGAGAACAAACAGAGGGTTTCTGGAAGGGTTGTGGGAGGGGGGATGGGCTAAACGGGTAAGGGGCATTAAGGAATCTACTCCTGAAATCATTGTTGCACTATATGCTAACTAACTTGGATGTAAGTTTTAAAAAATAATAAAAAAGATCTATCAACATTATGAACTCCATGATAGAATGCAATGAAAAGGATGAATTAATGTTTTTCTAGCAATCCTGCCAAAAATGCACAACTTTATTCCAATCATAAGAAAACATCAAACAAACCCAAATTAAAAACTATTCTACAAAATAGCTGATCAATACTCTTCAAAAGTGTCATGAAAGATTAAAAAGATTAGACAAGGCTAAGGAGAAATAATTAAACGCAATATAGGATACTGAATAGCGTCCTAGAACAGAAATAGACCAGTGGAAAAATGATGAAATTTCAATAAGGTCTGTAGTGCAGTTAATAATAATGTAACGATGTTAATTTCCTGTTCTTGATCATTGTACTGATTATGTAAGATGTTAACATTTAGGTTAGCAAGATAAGGAATATAAGGGAACTCTTCTATTTTTGCAACTTTCTAAAAGTCGTTTTCTGTAAGCTTATCTCTTGAGTGATTGAATGAATATTCCTACTAGATTGAACATACATGTTAAATTCCATTCCTATTCAAAATTCCACTACAACAATAATACGGGGTTATTGTTTTTTAAGTCTTAAACCTACAAAAATGAGAGAAAGGAAAAAAAACAAAATTACAGTGGCTAGAAAACAGATGGACATATAGTGATAGAAGGAAGTGGAAACAAAGGAGGTCATTTCATACAACAGACTCTGGGAAAGGACCCAACTCCCTCTGAGATGTAAATAAAGCTAGAAGCAGGAAGATAACAGCATTTCAAACCTAAGACACCATTATTTAGGTAGTACTAAGAAAACACAGCCAAATAAGATAGGACACAATAGTATTACCACTTAGTGTTTATCTTAGAGCTCTTTTACACTTAGATTTTCATTTATCACTCACATATACATAGAAAGGTAAATAAGCAAAACTAGTTGTTCAAGGTTTTCCTAAAACTTCATATTCAGAATTGAACTTCTGTCAATCATTTTGACTAAGAGTGGTCACTGTCCATATTTTTCCATAATGCTGTCCTCTGTGCTGTCAACGCCATTTGGCGATGGAGCATTTCTTTTAAAAAATACACAAAAAGAAACTGGAACCATTAGTACTCAGCTTTGAATTTTGTAAAGCTAGGCTATTTTTGACTACTATTTTCAATTTGCTGCTAAACACTGAGGGAGCATCCAATTACCAACTCTCTCACGACCTCCACCTTCCATCCATCTGGATCCGAAGAGTTAAGAGTGTGTCACTCTGCACTCCGGTATTTTTTCCCTAGCCACTAACACCCAGTCTGACAGCTTTGATGCAATGTAAGACACCATTAATTGTGAGATGTCCTAAGTACAGGAGGGGGGAATATGTGCCTCAAAAATAAATAAAACAAATCAAGACAGTGTTGTACTAACACAATGACAGAAATGCAGATCAATGGAATAGAATGAGTAGTCCAAACACAATCCCTTATATTTATGTTCAACTGATTTTGGACAAGGGTTCCAAAACCATTCAATGGGGGGAAAAATGATGTTACAACAACTTTGCAACAAATGATACAAAGACAACTGGATATCCATATACAAAAGAATGGAGCTGAACCCCTACCTCACACCAAATACAAGAATTAACTCAAAGTGGATCAAAGACCTAAATATAAAAGGTTAACTATAAGAACTCTTAGAACATAGGAGTAAATCTTTGTGATCTTAGATTAGGCAATGGTTTCTTAAATATGACCCCAAAAACATAAATGATGAAAGCAAAAAGTAAATAGATTACCTCATCAAAATAAAAAAAAAATCTATGCTTCAAAGGACACCATCAAGAAAGTGAAAAGACAACCCACAGAATGAGAGAAAAATTTTGCCAAGTCATTTATGTGATAGGGGACTTGTATAGAAAGAACTACTACAATTCAATATTTTATAAAGCCAAATAACCTAATTTAAAAATGGGAAAAGGATCTAAATCAACATTTCCCTAAAGAATTATAAAGGGCAAATAAGTACATGATAGCATCAACATCATTAGTCACCAGGGGAATACAAATTAAAACCACCATAAGATACCATTTCTTACCCATAGGACGGCTATAATCGAAAAGACAGACACTAACAAATGTTGGTGAGGATGTGGAGAAATTGGAATTCTCATATATTGCTGGTGGGAATGTAGAACGATGAAGCAGCTTTGGAAGAGTCTGGTAGTTCCTCAAAGGAACCAAGAGAAATAAAAGCATACATCCACATAAAAACTTGTACACAAATGTTCACAGCAGCATTGTTCGTAATAAACAAAACGTAGAAACAACCCATATGTCCACCAACTAATTAATGGATTAATGAAATGTGGTATATACACACAACCAAATATTACTGAGCCATTAAAAGTACTGATACATGCTACAACATGAACACTGAAAACATTATGCTAAAAAAGCTAGTCACAGGGGGCGCCTGGGTGGCTCAGTCGGTTAAGAGGTCGACTTCGGCTCAGGTCATGATTTCACGGTCCGTGAGTTCGAGCCCCGCGTCGGGCTCTGTACTGACAGCCCAAAACCTGTGAGCCTGTTTCGGATTCTGTGTCTCCCTCTCTCTGACCCTCCCCCGTTCATGCTCTGTCTCTCTCTGTCTCAAAAATAAATAAATGTTAAAAAAAAAAATTAAAAAAAAAAAAAAGCTAGTCACAGATGACCACATATTGTACCATTCCATTTATGTGAAATGTTCAGAACAGACAAAACCATACAGATAGAAAGTGGAGTTGTGGTTGCCTAGGGATAGGAGGACTGGCGCCTGGGTGGCTCAGTCAGTTAAGGGTGTGACTTCGGCTCAGGTCATGATCTCACAGTTTGTGAGTTCAAGCCCCGCATCGGCTTCTGTGCTGACAGCTCAAAGCCCGGAGCCTGCTTTGGATTCTGTGTCTCCCTCTCTCTGTGCTCCTCCTCTGCTCATGTTCTGTCTCTCTCTCAAAGATAAATAAACATTAAAAAAAAAAAATTAAAAAAAAAAAAAAAAAGCGCCTGGGTGGCTCAGTCAGTTAAGGGATAGGAGGACTGTAGCTGACTACTAATGGGTACCCTGTCTGGGGTTTCTTTTTGGGGTGATGAAAATATTCTGGAAATTTACAGTGAATACACTAAAAACTGAATTGTATACGTTAACTGGTAAGTTGTATAGTATGTGAATTATATCTCAATAAAGCCATTAATTTTAAAAGTGAGAAAACAAGAGACAAAAGAGAAAACAAATTAAAAAAAATATAACTGCATGAGTGTTCCAAAGCTGATTATGTTAAGTATATCAAAATCCAACAGGATGTATGTAGAAAATGAAATCTTTATTGTATGTAGGATTTATTAAACTAGTGCAATCAGTTCAGGTGGCTTAGTTAGGATTATTAACGTATCAATGTTTATATGGTGGCTGAAAAGCCCAATAGTAGAAAGCAATATAGTTAAAAGTAAATAGAAATGGGGGATTATAATTACTGACCTAGCAAAGAAAACACATTAACTAGTAAAGTGATAAAATCCATTAATCTCATTTGGGAAGGGTTAGGAGTATTTGTTATAATAAAAAACCAATATGGGTATAAAAAGAGCTGAAATCGAACATATGTGAGATATTCTATAGTACATGAAACTCGGCTTGGAAACACTGTAACATTTGGTAGAAAGGAGGAAAATATAATACCCAAAGAGAATTCAAATACATAAATTCAATCTGCTTTTATTACTCAGTACAATCTCCGATTCTAGATGTAGAATAATATACAGTAGGGGTTGGCAAACTTTGTAAACACTTTAGGTTCTATGGGCTATAAACAGTCTCCGTTTCAGCTATTCACCTTGGCCACTCTAGAGCAAAAGCACCCGAATATAATACAGAAACACACAAGTGTGGCTGTGTGCCAATAAAACTTTGTTTATGGAAGCTGAAATTTGAGTTTCAAATTATTTTCACATGTCATGAAATATTTTTTATTTTTGTCCAAACCATTTAAAAATGTAAAAACCATTCTTAGCTCATTGGCCATACCAAAAAACAAAATGAAAAAAAAAAATAGATGACAGGACAGACTTGGCCCACAGACTATTTTGCCATCCCCTGATAGAAGAAGGCTTTTCAGTATCAGAAACATTGTACAACAAACTGACAAAAAAGGAGCAACCAAGTCTTACACTGCACAACAATACCTACCAGAAACAAAAAGGCACACTAATAAGTATGCCTCATCTGGAAAAGACTGACAAAAACCATTAAGAATATCTATGGTAATTAAGTTAATTACACACAAAAATTTCTAAGAATATAGCATTGGGTGCCCAGAAAGCACTCAAAAACTATTTCCAATATTATTAGCAAAAAGATACTCATGCTGACTCAGAGAGAGAAGACAAAGGCAATGATTCCATTTCTGCAGTAGTACAACACAGATCAGAATTAACAGTGATTACATTTAGGTCTAAAATTCCCTGCCATGGTATTTTCTCAAGAAAATCAAAAATTCTTAAGACTAAATTTTATTTCAGCACCAGGAAGCTGTTATTTACATATAAGACAAGTTTCTAGAAGAGAAGTGAGAACGACAAAATATTTGAGACTTACTGCTCTAAAAAACTACCCAAAGAAGGGGCGCCTGGGTGGCTCAGTCGGCTGAACGTCCAACTTTGGCTCAGGTCATGATCTCACAGTTCAAGAGTTTGAGCCCCACGTCGGGCTCTGTGTTGACAGCTCAGAGACCAGAGCCTGCTTCGGATTCTGTGTCTCCCTCTCTCTCTGCCCCTCCCCGCTCATGCTCGCTTGCTCTCTCTCTCTCTGTCTCAGAAACAAAAAACATTAAAAATTTTCAAAAAAAAATTACGCGAAGGATTCCTCAAAGGAAAAATTAAGACTAGGGTCAAGATTCCATCCTTGGCTACACGTGTGAGGCCAATGCTAAAGCCAGCACCATGAAATGACCTTTACCAAGGATATGTTCCATCTTAGAACCCACAAAAAAAGTCAGTATTCGATAAACAGCTCAGGGCTCATCTATTGCACCTGACCACTTGCTACTTCTCAATTTCTAAGTACAAGGCACTTTAGCAGAACCATGTGTTCAGGAACTGGAGAATTCTACTACTTGCCCCCAACCCAATCCTCTGTCACACACCCTGCAGCACCAACAGAAAGAGAAGCCATTTACTGATTACCATGAGAAGTACCTGCAAACACTGTATTTACCTGACCTGCAAAGGAAAGCTTCTAAGTCACAGAGCACCACTACCTGCCTTTTCCAGATAAAACCGCATTTTGAGACAGAAAAGCAAATCGATAGTCATTTTGATTTCACAACCTTAAACAATGGAATGCTGACAAAGCACCCTGCTATACATTCACACAACCACCTGTCACCAACATCACCCTGAAATACAAAGGGCTATTTTTATGTAGTACACTACAGAGATAGATAATATCCCATTGCCATGGCAACAAGTTTTCCAGAAGATATGCTAGCCCATGAAGAATGCAAAAGAGAACAAAGCTATTTCTTTGCACTTGCCTTTACTTTGCATATATGAGGAAGATTCTAAGTTTTTTTTTTTTAAGGCCTTGGTTTGCTCAATAGGGCCTTAGTAAGTCTGAGCAATGTACAAAGAAATCCTGAGTGGACACATATACACACATAGCTAAATCCCTACAGGAATCTTATCCTTCAGGGAAAGAAAAATGCCAAACTAATGCCAGGTCACATCTCCAAATGTTGTAATATACTTTCTACTCCCCTGAATTCATCTCTGGTCCTAGGGCAACCTTTCCCACCATGTGCAGCTACCTCTTAGCAGAATCTCCAAGAGGGTCACTCTGTTTCTGTATTTTTTCCCGGTGCCCTGAACAAGAACAAACACAGCAACCCATGGAAATGTCTCACTCTGATCAAAAAGCACACACATGCCCACATCCGATATCCAAATGCAAAGAGACAACCCTACAGTCTTCAAGGCTTCCCTAAAGAAGTGGAAAGCAGCAGCTCAGACGGATCGGTCGCTCCTGTCCAGTCCCCTCTTGTCCCCACTGGAAGTATGCACAACCAAGCCCAGCTTGGCACAAATGGACTTCCCTCACCTCCCCCACACCAGCCATGCCCCATTCTCCCTAGGATCTAGGGCAGTCATTCCCAGTCCAGCTTGTAGCCCGTGCCGGCTTTTCCTCCATTTATCCCCCAGAGCCACAACCCTTCTTCATCCACCAGACCAGGAGGCTGGTCTCTATAAGCTTCCACACCAAGGCTTCCCTGCCTCTGGCTCCCACTTGGGCAGTGTAGCACATCAGACAGCTGGAGACAGAGTTAGTTATTTGTCCCTCAGCCCACCAGCTGCACGCCCCCTCCCGCCCGGGGCCATAGTTCTGGCAATGGTTGCATTCTTCTGGACTACTGTTCCTTTAGAGGAACTACACCTTTCACAGCTCCAGCAACAACATTCCATTCCTTGGCCCCTTCTGATCTAGAGACAGCCATGGTTCCTGCTGCTGCTAACCTCTCCATGCCTCCACGTTCCTATATTCAGTAAAACCCTCTGAGCATCCCATTTCCTTCAGGGCCCTGAACAATACATAGCCTTACCCCAATTTCTGTTGGCTTCCTTGGCTTCGAAGTTTAATCAGACTTGACCCTAGACTGTGCCATGCTCTGCTTTACAATACTGAAGCTCCTTAGAAGTAAGTCCAAATCCCCTATTCACATCCATAGACTCACCACTTTAAACAAGAATTCCAACATTTACACAGAATTGCTGTGAAAGCCATAGCCTCTCCATTGAGACATCAGGAAACCTCCCTTCTTTAATGTTTCTTTAGAGAGAACGTGCATGCACATAGGGGAGGAACAGAGAGAGAGGGAGAGAGAAAATCCTAAGCAGGCTCCTCACTGTCAGCACAGAGCCCGACTCAATTTCTCAAACCATGAGATCATGACCTGAGCTGAAATCAAGAGTCGGACGCTTAAGCGACTGAGCCACCCAGGCCCCCCTCCCTTTCTTTTTTAGTTTGTCTCTTCAATAAACACTGAATTTCAACACAAATAATTATGAAAAGTATTAGCAGAAGTCACTTATCTTTGTGATCATGGGCAAGTTACTGAATCTCTGCGCCTCTATTTTGTTTTCTTCAAACTGGGGGCTGATAATACCTATCTTGTGGCTTGCTTGTGAGAAACAAGATGAGCATTCTACAAGTTATAGAACAAGGTGAATTACATGGTAATCAGTAAATAAATGGTAGTGCCTACTATAATTATTATCACGTATCTACAACCAGAGTAAATTTTGCCCCAAGGGACATTTGTCACTATCTGGGAACATGTTTGGTTGTAACAACTAGGGGAAGGGCAGATACTGGCATCTACTGGGTAGAGACCAGGGATGTTGCTGGACATTCTATAATGCACAGGACAGCCCCCACAGCAAAGAATAATCTGGCCCAAAGTGTCAACAGTGCCAAAGTGGAGAAACCTTGATATAGAACAAAGAATAAAGTAAAAGAATCTAAGACATCCACATGATAAATTTCATGCATTTTGCTTCCAGTGTCATCTCTCAGTAATAGGACTCTGAATTTACCAGAGTGCATAGCAAAGGAAAAGAATTAAAACATTTTAAGACAATTCTAAAGGAATCCTAAAAAAAACAAAACAAAACAAAACAAAACAAAAAAACTCAAAAAGCAAGCACACCAAACATCTGCAGGGGCAAAAACCTGTTCATGTACAACATCATCTATTTTTCATAAGGCTGACCCTGAACTAAGGGATAAAAAAAGAAATTTTTGCATTACATATGTTCTTCTGAAGGCATCAGGGCAAACATTACACATTTAAGAAAGCCTGCTTTAAAAAAAAACAATTCTTAATTGCTGGCATTTATGGGATTTTCTTCAATTAGTCAAGAAATTAACACAGGTGAAACATTTAATTACCCCCCGGAGGCTGAACAAAGTTATTTTTCTGTAAACCAAGAGCAAAGTGTTACAAATGAATTAAGTCAAAGCAAATGTTTACTACTAACCTAATATTAACAGCCTCTCCTGGTCCCGAATTAAATTCTGAGGAAAGCCGAGTTTCTCCAGTCTGTTAAAATCACTTTTCCTCTCAGGTTCATGTTCTAGCCAGTCTCTGAAGTAGAGGTAATAGTGGTAAATAACACAGACCCAAAAGCCAGCTGCCATGTGCTTCACAGGGGCTCCCTGGAATGAAGTGGAGTTGAGTGGGCCAGATAGAAAGGTCAGGAGCAGAGAGAGCGGAGCAGGGACTGCAGGGTGAGGTCCTAGAGGAAGCAGCTGAGCATTCATTCTCTCTGGGCTTCCTTCCCCCTGGCAGGGCTGCCTGGAGGGGGAGGGACCACCGCAGTCTTATGGAATCTCATTCCAGACCCAAACTTGCCAGCAGTGCTGCTGCCATTCTGACTCTGGAAACAATGAACTATGAAGAACTGAAATTCCTAGTGCAGACACCTCGCAACTCTTCTGAGCAAGGCTTCTTAATCGTTTTTTATGCCCCTACCCTTGGGTGGTCTGCATGGACCTCTTCTCAGAATGTTTTTAAATGCATAAAGTTAAACACTTAAAATAGATAGGATATAAAAGAAATATCCCGAAATTTAGCTATCAAAATATTAAAAAGCAAGCTTGTGGTAGTAATGCATGGGTTTAAATATGCATTACTACCTGTGATAACTATAGTATAAAAAAAAAAAAAGCCTATTTCTACAGGTGATGAAATCACAGGTACGGCTATGACTGTGGTTTGTTGCCTGCACACACAATAGAAGGAAATGCCTGGTTTCAGTTAGGGGTTGGTACAAATAAAAATGTATACCTTTCCACATCTAAATCCACAGACCCCTGAAATGGGCCCAGGCCTGCTTTCGTGTATTCCAGGCAGGAGTGGGCATGCAGGGCATTCATATGTGCTTTTTGGCTTTTTTTCCTGCCTCCTACTAGTTTAGAGGAAAAACAAATTGCCTAAAGACTAAAACTGACAATACATGACAAGGTAATATATTTGCCAGTTCTACTTGGCATAAGAAAATGAATTATGCATGTTTTTTAAAAAGATAAAGAAATTTTAAATGACTGGTTGGGCAAAAACATCCATATTTTCAGGCCCCCAAAAGCTGAACAGAGTAATTTTCTGCTTCAGAAAACTCTGGAAGGCAAGTGAGGTACAAAATTCCTAAGGTGACACATACCCCCAATAATTCTCACTTCCTGGTATCTATGCTTTTGAATTATCCTCTCCCCTTCAGTGTAGACAAAACCTGTGACTTGCTTCTAAACAAGAAACAAAAGTTGTCCACCAAAAGGCGATGAGGGATCACACTCCTCTAAGCCAACCGGAGAAAGAGACTCTCCTTAAAGAAGCCAACAGCCATATTATGAATTGCCTGTGGAAAGAGTCATGTGGCAGGGAACTGCAGGCAGCCTCTGGTAGTTGAAAGCTTCAGTCCTAAAATCACAAGGAACTGAATTCTACTAACAACTACATGAGCTTGGAAGATGTCCCCGAGCTCCACAAAGGAATGCCACCCAGTCAATGCCTTCATTTCAGCATGTGAAATCCTGAGCTGAGGACCCAATTAAGCCATGTCAGAACTCCTGACCAAAAGAAACAATGAGATAATAAATATGTGTTGTTTTAAGGTGCAATTTAAATTTATGCAAAGTCATTATAGAGCAATAGATAATTAATGCAGTAACCAATAGAGAGGATGACCAACCATCCCAATTTGGCTGCGACAGTCCAGCTTTGAAAACAGAGAGTCCCATGCCCCAGGAAACCCCTCAGTCCTGAGCAACCCAAGCTGGTTAGTTGCTGCTACGATCTGAATGTGTGTCCCCCACAAAATACATATATTGAAATCCTAATGCCCAATGTGATGGTATTAGGAGGTAAGGCCTTTGGGAGGTGCTTAGCTCATAAGGGTAGAGCCCTCATGAATGGGATTTAATGACTTATCAAAGAGGCTCCAGAGAGATCCCTACCCCTTTCCACCATGCGAGGACACTGCAAGAAGGTGCCAGCCATGAACCAGGAAAGGGACCCCTCACCAGAAGGCAAACATGCTGGCACCTTGATCTTGGACTACCAGCCTCCAGAACTTTGGGCAACAAATTTCTGTGGTTTATAAACCACCCAATCCGTAGTATTTGTTTTGTTTTTTGCTTTTTTAAGATAAAGTCATATTTATTATAATAGTGCATGACATATTGCAATCATACATGTTAGATGTTATTTCCCTCCTAGCAGTTTTGTTATATAGCAGGCAGAGAAAACAAAACTGATCAACTGGTAACAGAGCTTTAAGTGAACAAGGTCTTGGATCATGCTATGTAAGCAATTCCATCTTCAGTTACAGATTTTTCATAGTTCTATAGTTTGTGTGATACTTGTTATAGCAGCCTAAATGGACTTAGTTGTCCACCAAAAGACCATGTACTCAAGAAGAGAATGATGTAGGGGCCCCTGGGGGGCTCAGTTGGTTAAGCGTCCAACTTCAGCTCAGGTCATGATCAGTTCATGAGTTAGAGCCCTGGATTGGGCTCTCTGCTGTCAGCACAGAGAGCCTGCTTCAGATTTTCCGCCCCCACCCCCTCTCTGCCCCTTCCCAGCTAGTGCTCTCTTTCTCTCTCAAAAATAAACAAACATTTAAAAAAAATTAAAATCAAATCTTGAAAAAAAAGGAAAAAAAGAACAGAATGATATAAATATAAAACCCTAGATACTTGCCTTTACGAAACAATGAGAAATTTTGAAAAAAATCTGGAAAGGAGCCAAACCCACTTTAAAAAGTTACTGACAATTAACGAAACAACTCAACATTTCCTGACAACCAATTTTCTATACCCTTAAAGTAGGACAGTCCCCAGTTATGCATGTGAAACTAGGCCAATATTCAAATCCATCTTACATTATTTTTTAAGTAATCTCTAACCCAACTCGAGGCTTGAACTCACAACCTCACCATCAAGAATCTCACGCTCCACCAACAGAACCAGCCCAGGCACCCCCATCTTGTATTTCTAGTCTTCACTTTGCTGCCTTTTCAATCTCCCTGTTGGTTTGTCCAATTATTCTAAATCAGTCTCAAACACGTTCTCTGCCACTAGCTCGATTGTATGGAACCATTATTCAGTCTTGCCATTTGACCAAAGACCACATATACCTTTTCTGCCCATATTAAACCTCTCCATGTTCCCTTCGCCTGACCACTCCCAGGTTCCTACTTTAAAGATAAACACTATGAGGGGTACCTGGGTGGCTCAGTTGGCTGAACATCCGTCCAACTCTTGATTTCAGCTCAGGTCATGATCTCACAGTTTATGAGTTCAAGCCCCGAGTCAGGCTCTGTGCAAACAGCACAGAGCCTGCTTGGGATTCTCTCTCTCTCTCTCTCTCTCTCTCTCTCTCTGCCCCTCCCCCACTCATGCACGCACACGCGCGCACACACACACACTCAAAATAAACAAACGTTTTTTAAAAATAAAATTAAAAATGAGGCACCTGGGTGCCTAGATGGCTCAGTCAGTTGGGTGACCAACTCAGCTCATATCATGATCTCACCGTTCATGAGTTCGAGGCCCACGTCTGGCCCTGTGCTGACAGCTCACACCCTGGAGCCCGCTTCAGATTCTGTATCTCCCTCTCTCTTGGTCCCTACCCTGCTCGCTCGTGTTCTCTCTCTCTCAAAAATAAACATTAAAAACAATGGAGCCTGGGTGGCTCAGTCGGTTAAGCGTCTGACTTTGGCTCAGGTCATGATCTCATGGCTCCTGAGTTCAAGCCCCGCGTCCGGTTCTGTGCTGACAGCTCAGAGCCTGGAGCCTGCTTCGGATTCTGTGTCTCCCTTTCTCTCTCTGTCCCTCCCCCAGTCACACTCTGTCTCTCTCAAAAACAAACAAACATTAAAAAAATTTAAGAATATCAGTGTGTAGAGGGACCTGGGTGGCTCAGTCGGTTAAGCATCCGACTTCAGCTCAGGTCATGATCTCACAGTCTGTGAGTTCAAGTCCCTCATTGGGCTCTGTGCTGACAGCTCAGAGCCTGAATCCTGCTTCAGATTCTGTGTCTCCCTCTCTCTCTGCCCATCCCCTGCTCATGCTCTGTCTCTGTCTCAAAAATAAATAAAAACATTTTTAAAAATTTTTTTAAAAAGAATATCAGTGTGTATTTCACTGCCTATAAAGAAGCTTTTAATATTTGTATGCATTTAGTACAGTCCCCAAGTCATGTGCCATTCTATAGAAATAAAAATGCCACCTATTTTCCTTAGGCATAAAGGCCTCTACAGCACCATAATGATGAGTCATTGCAAGAATAAGTAATGAAGATTTTTTAAAAGGACACATAAACTAACTAGAGCTATATGTGTCAACAAAGATGAATCCCAAAAACCTAACAATGAGAGGAAAAGCGAGTTGCAGAAGGTTACAGAGTACGATGCTCCTAATTTTAAGTTGAAAAGCCATACAAAACAATATATTGTTTTAGTGACATACACACACACTATACACACACACGATATACACACATATAATAAAAGTATTAACATTTTTTTCAATTCATGCACACCAAATTCAGGACAACAGTAACCTCTGGGGCTGGGAGGGAGGAGAATGGGACCAGAGAAGGAGGTCACAGGAATCCTTCACATTAAATGAATGGTTTTATAGATTTGTTGGGTAACCCTCTAAATTTTGCACTCTTCAAGTATTTTTTTAGAAAAGAGTCAACAAGCAACTATAATGCAAATGTCCCTCTTTTAACGAAACAATGGTTTGGCTCTGGAACTTCCTATATCTGCTGGCATTCTTTCTTTTTTACAAAAAAAGAATTACTATCTCAAACAGCATACATTCTTAGCTACTGTTTTAGTATTCTGGCCTCTATCCCCTTCCAGTGTATGTTACAAAGGGATATGATATAAAGATGCAAAAATAGAAAACTGCTTTATTAGCATTTTTAAAAAATAGTTCTAGCTAATAGTCTAACAATGGGGAAAAGTTCACAAGAATTTGTCTTTTACCCTACAGTTTTCCTTAATGATTAAACAGTTGCTTCAATGAATTACAAGACAACCTTTAAATTCGACTTCTTCCCAAAGCTGAGTCCATGCCCAGGAATTTTTTAAAAATCCCCTACTTCTAACAGCTTTGTTTTACTTCTTTACCTCAATCAAAGCTGCTTAAATAACCAGACATTATTTATTGGCTTTTTTTTTCCAATGCAATGATTTCCCCTGGTATTACAGAATCAGCAGTGTTTTATGTCTAAGAGTTAACTATCAAGTCAGAGAAAGATAAATACCATATAATCTCATTTACATGTGGAATCTAAAACCAAGCAAACAAACCTGAATTCATAAATACAGAAGATGGGGGGAGGGGGTGGTGAAAGTGATCAAAAGGTACAAACTTCCAGTTAAAAAATAAGTCATAGGGATGTAATGTACAAAATGGTGACTATAAATAATATGATATTGTATTTTTGAAAGTTGCTAAGAGAGCATGTCATAAAAATTCTGATCACACGAAAAAAAAATTTATAACTATGTGTGGTGACAGATCTAGATTTACTGTGGTGATCATTTCACAAAATATAAAAATATCGAATCATATTGTATACCTGAAACTTGCATTTTTATATAACAGATATTTAATATATAATGTTACATGTTCATTATATCCCAATTTAAAAAACAGACTATTTCAAAACAAAAGAGTTAACTATCATTAAAATGAAAACAAATTATGACTACTTCAAATATGCATAGCATTCCCCGAGACTAACACATTATACTAACAAAGATATAAGCCTATATAGGGGTGCCTGGGTGGCTCAGTCAGTTGAGTGTCTGACTTCCAGCCCAGGTCATGATCTCACGGTTCATGGGTTCAAGCCCCTCATCAGGCTCTGTGTTGACAGCTCAGAGCCTGGACCCTGCTTTGGGTTCTGTGTCTCCCTCTCTGCTCCTCCCCTGCTCATACTCTGTCTCTCTCCCTCTCAAAAATACAGTAAACATTTAAAAATTGTTATAAATAAGTCTGTATAGTTTATTGAAGTCTATATATAGTTTATATAAGTTTATGTAAGTCTATATAGTTTATATAAGTCTATATAGTTTAAATTCATCAAATACAATACTTGCTAGTTAAGGTAGATATTTTATTTCTAGAAGTTATATTTCCTTTTTTCTTTCTTTTTTTTTTTTTTGAAAGAGAGAACATGTGTGAGTGGAGGAGAGGGGCAGAAGAACAGGGGGAGAGAGAATCACAAGCAGGCTCCATGCCCAGTGCAGAGTCCAATGCACAGAGCCCAAGGCAGGGCTTGATCTCAGGACCCCAAGATCACAACCTGAGCTGAAATCAAGAGATGGACACTTAACTGACTAAACCACCCGGATGCCCCTCTTTTTTTTTTTTTAGGTCAACTCTACACCCAATGTGGGGCTTGAACTCATCACCCCTAGATCAAGTCACATGCTCTACCAACTGAGCCAGCCAAGTGCCCTCTAAAGGTTATATTTTAAAATGTCTCGTAATCAAATAAACTGAAGAATAAAAAACATTTACATTGGAATGTAAATTCCATGAAGACAGGGATTTGTGTTTGATTTATTGCTGTAACCTCAGAACCGAGAACTGTGAAGTTATGTGCAATCGATACTCAAATACATGTCAAACCTAAACCTGATTCCCACCACACTACCCTATACCTTCTAGTAAAATGCTGGCCTTTGAATACCAATAAAATACTTCCCAAGTGAGAAACCAATCACTCTAACATTTGTAGTTCTTTGTCTTAAAAACTGTTACTCAGATAGCCATATTTTCTTTTCCTAATTTTAAAGGGTTTTGTTCTAACATTTTTCAACTAGTACTGGAATCTGGCTTCTAAAATAAATCAGCACATGAATACAAATACTCTAAGGGCACCTGGGTGGCTCAGTCGGTTAAGCATCCAACTTCATCTCAGGTCATGATCTCGCCATTTGTGAGTTGGAGCCCTGCATCAGGCTCTGTGCTGACAGCTCAGAGCCTGGAGCCTGCTTCGGATTCTGTGTATCTCTCTCTGCCCCTCCCCCACTCATGCTCTGTCTTTGTCTCTCCTTCAAAAATAAATAAACATTTTTTTAATTTAATAATACTCTAAAAGTAAAGACCAAAAGGCCTTTTTTAAAATAGGCTACTATAATGCATTAAAATATAATTCAAGATGGCAAATAAGCATATGACATGATGCTCAACATCAGGTCATTAGGGAATTGCAAATTAAAACAACAATGAGATATCATGGCATTCCTACAGTCAAAATCAAAACCATTGATATCATTAAATGCTGGTGAGAATGTGGAGCAACATGAACTCTCATTCATTGCTGGGAGGAATTGCAAAATGGTACAGCCATTTCAGAAGATGGTTTGGCAGGTTCCCAAAAAACTAAAGATACTCTTACTGTATGATCCAGCAATCACACTACTTGGTAACTACCCAAAGGAATTCAAAACTTGAAGTCCACACAAAAACCTGCACACAGATATTTATAGCAAGTTGATCCATAACTGCCAAAACTTGAAAGCAACTAAGACATCTTCCAGTTGATGAATGGATAAACTGTGGTACATCCAGACAATGGAGTATTTATTCAGTACTAAAAAGAAATGAGCCATCAAGCTATGAAAAGACATGGAGGAATCTTAAATGCATATTATTAATGAAAGAGTCCAATCTGAAAAAATTACATACTGTGTTTTTCCAACTATATGACATTCTGAAAAATGTAAAACTATGGAGACAGTAAAAGTACCAGTGGCTGCCTGGGGTTGGGCATAAAAGGAAGGGATGACTAGGCAGAGCAAAGAGGATTTTTAGGGCAGTGAAACTATTCTGTACACACTCGTGTCATTATACATTTGTCCAAACCCATACTATGTTCAACACCACGAGTGAACCATAATGTAAACTATGGACTCTAGTTGATTATTGATATGTCAATGTAGGCTCACCAACTGTAACAAATGTACTACTCTGGAGGGGAGTATTCCTAATGGGGGAGGCAGTATGTGTGTGGCCAGGGTGTATATGGAAACACTATGTACCTTTCCCTCAATTTTGCTATGAAACTAAAACTGTTCTAAAAAATTAAGTCTTAATAAATATATATTTTTAGTAATTTTTTATGTTTATTTATTTTTGAGAGATAGAGAATACAAGTGGGGTAGGGGCAGAGAGAGAGGAAGACAGAGAATCCAAAGCAGGCCCCCATGCTGCCAGCACAAAATCCAACATGGGGCTCGAACCTGCAAACCATGAGATCATGACCTGAGCTGAAGTCAGATGCTCAACCGACTGAGTCACCCAGGCACCCCAATAAATATATATATATATATATTTTTTTTAACACAGAATGTACAACACCCAGAGCAAACCTTAATGCAAACGATGGACTTTGGGCAATAATGGTATCTCAATGTCGATTATAACAAACATACCAACCTGGTGAGGGATGTTGATAATGGGGGAGGCTGTGCACGTGTGCTAGAAGGTGATATATGGGAATTCTCTGTGCCTTCCCCACAATTTTGCTGTGAACCTAAAACTGCTCTGAAAAAAATTTATATATATATATATATATATATATATATTTCAACAGAAAAAAAAAATCCCTAAGATAACTCACTTCCATGACAAGTAACAGGTATAGTTTATTTTTACTTTACAAAATTAAGTATTTAAAAAAAATTTAACACTTATTTTTGAGACACAGAGAGAGACAGAGTGTGAGCAGGGGAGGGGCAAAGAGAGGGGGAGACACAGAATAGGAAACAGGCTCCAGGCTCTCAGCTATCAGCACAGAGCCCAACGTGGGGCTCAAACTCATGAACTGTGAGATCGTGACCTGAGCTGAAGTTGGACAATTAACCGACTAAGCCACCCAGGCGCCCAGTAAAAAATTAAGTATTTCTGAAAAACACTTACTCCGGGTAAGACTTACACCCTGCCTGAAACATTATGGCAATTTTTTTAAGTTTATTTATTTTGAGAGAAAGAAGGAAAAAAAAACAAAAACACTAGGCAGGGAGGGGCACAGAGAGGGAGAGACAGAATCCCAAGCAGGCTTCGAGCCATCAGTGCAGAAACTGACATGGGGCTTGAACTCAGGAACCCATGAGATCATGACCTGAGATGAAATCAAGAGTCAGATGCTTAACCGCTTATCCAACTGAGCCACCCAGGCGCCCCTCATTATGGTAATCTTAATTGTATGCTTATTCAAAAAATAATAATCTGGCTGTTACCATAGAAACTACCAGGGATGGTAGCGCCATGATTTGAGCAGTTATACCTGTTGGTCCACTTAATTCTGAACTTACAAGTTCCTGTTTAAGGGAAAGGCTAAAAACATCCACATTTGTTTTAAAGAATGGCTAATACACTCATGGGGAAATGCAAATTGAGTTAAATGGAGCACACACGCGCGCACACACACATCAAGATATGACATGCCATGCCACACCACACCCCACCCCACCAAAATGGTTGGTAAAAATTAGGTGGCTACTGGCTGCTAGCTTTGTTTGAATCTCTCTGATTACATTTCCCTGTCCAGGATGCCTTTGATGTTAATTTTCACCTGTATGAATAATACTGGATAATTGCAATTGTTAGGTTAATGGGGAAGATGTATTTTGTTTTGCTGAGCTGAATAAGAGAGCTTAAAGCTCTGAGAAATTTACTGCAAGAAAACTTCTAGGCCTCTCCCCCTTTGCCAATATCTGAAACAGTCTTCTGCAACCAGAAGACATCAAGAATATAACCTCATGGGGCGCCTGGGTGGCTCAGTCAGATAAATATCTGACTTCAGCTCGGGTCATGATCTCACGGTTCGTGGGTTCAAGCCCCGCATCGGGCTCTGTGCTGACACTTCAGAGCCTGGAGACTGCTTGAGATTCTGCGCCTCCCTCCCTCTCTCTCTGTCCCTCACCCGTTTGGCATTCATTAGATCTCTCTCTCAAGAATAAATAAACATTAAAAAAATTTTTTTAAAAAAAGAATATAACCTCGTTCATGCAAATGCACTGTGCCTTGGGTTCTTTCTAAATCATATATACCTCAAGGGAACATGGATTCTAACACCAGGAAAGCCTCCTCCCCAATTCCTTAGGAGCGGTAAACCAACGCATTCACATTTAACATGCCCACCTTCTTTTACCACATTCCATGGATTACTGACTACAAAATAAGCCTTAACAGATGCCCTGCTGTCATTTATTTGCTGTATGGACTCAATCACTTATTCCTTTTTCAGTTAAGAAGCTGTAACAGCATTGAATATATTTATATGCTTGGGAATATTCTGAGGGCCACAGGTAATGGCCATGGTTTGTGTTTTAATACACTTTTTGTCTACCTAGTTCAGCTCAACCATGGAATGGTAACTGCAAAACTTTCTGCATATCAATGACTTTTTTTTAAGGTTTTTTGTTTTTTTTTTTTTCAACGTTTATTTATTTTTGGGACAGAGAGAGACAGAGCATGAACGGGGGAGGGGCAGAGAGAGAGGGAGACACAGAATCAGAAACAGGCTCCAGGCTCCAAGCCATCAGCCCAGAGCCTGACTCGGGGCTCGAACTCCCGGACCGCGAGATCGTGACCTGGCTGAAGTCGGACGCTTAACCAACTGCGCCACCCAGGCGCCCCTGGTTTGTTTTTTTGAGACAGAGAGAGGGAGAGAGAGAATCCAAAGCAGACTCCATGCTGTCAGTCCGGAGCCTGACACGAGGCTTGAACTCACAGTAAGATCATGACCTGAGCCGAAACCAAGGGTCCAATACTTAACCAACTGAACCACCCAGGTGCCCCTAATCAAGAACTTCTTTAAGGCATAAACAGCCATGCTAAGTTCTATGAATACTAATTACATTTTCAGAAATCCCCTCTAAAAGGTCAAAGATTACAGAATGGCTAAAGTTATGCTCACAAACATATAGGCATATGTATGCTCCAGTAGTATAAAGCACAAAACAAACCTTACAAACACAGTGATATTGCAAGTGAACCATAAAACCCTCACTAATCCTGTGGAACTAGATTCTAAAATACCACTCCCCACTCTAAATATTCAATCGATGTTAACTTTCATACTAACTACTGCTTTTAAGAAAAGCTTCGTTTCCATGCACCCTAATGTTTATAGCAGCATTCTTTACAACAGCCAAGATATGGAAGCAGCCCAAGTGTCCCTCAGTTGATGAATGGATAAAGAAGATGTGAGATACAGATATAACGTACTGTCATAAAAAGGAATAAAATCTTTCCATTTGAGAGTATAATGCTAAGTGAAATAAGTGAAAGAAAAATGCCATATGATTTCACTCATATGTGGAATTTAAGAAACAAAACAAATGAGCAAAGGGGAAAAGGAGAGAGAAATCAAGAAACAGACTCTAAATTATAGAAAACAAACAGAGGGGAGGGGGTTGGGGGATGGGGTGAAATAGGTGATGGGGATTAAGGAGTGCACTTGTCCTGAAGAGCACAGGGTGATGTATGGAAGTGTTGAATTACTATATTGTACACATGAAACTAATTTAACGCTGTATGTTAACTACTGGAATTAAAAACTTAAAAAAAATAATTTTAAAAAGCTTCAATTCACGTTTGAGGCTTGATATTAAGAATCTTACTGTGAAAACCTGGTGACATCAAAAGGTAATGCTTACCAAGTAGTCCTTCTCCAAGCAAAGCACAAAATAAAGCATCTGCTGTGGACTATCCCCTCCTCCTTTTCCAGGTATAGAGCAGTCAAAAGGAGGTAGCTATGATACACATTACTTTCCAGTTCTATTTCAAGTCCAAGTAGTAAGATGGGAAACTACAGCTGTCCCCCATGGTGGACATCTGGGGTCCATCTCTAGCCCTAAACAGTAAGCTTGGCTTTGCCTTGACAAACGTCCTCTTGCAGCCCTTTGTCCCTGCTCTGCAACTTATTAAGGCTTTCCAGTTTAATACCAAAATTCAGAAATACGTTAGTAAGCAAATACATATAGATGAGTATACGTTTACATGTATAGAAGGCGAACAACATTCAGTTCTGGGCCCCCTGCTCTACATACATACATACATACATACATACATACATACATACATACACATACACACACACACACACACACACACACTTCAAGTTCAAATCCCAGCAAGGCACCCCGGGCGCCTACCCCTTTCCACTCACCCAGCAGAGGGAAAAGCAGGAACAGCGAGCAGAGGTTAAACCAAACACCAGCCAAAACAAACACCACTTCCAGAACAAGGCAAACTTTGGGTCTGGGCGGCTGCAGAGCCCCAGCAATGGCCGGGGGAGGGGAAGGAGTGTCTGTCTCAGGAGAAGAAGACGGGGAGCGCACCCAGCACTCCTGAGCTGAGGAGGAGGCTAGTGTGTTCCCTGGGGGACAAGGGCGTCGCCACCATCCCCGACTTCGACCTGGCCGAGGCGTCCAGGTCCCTGGGCAGCCCCATCGCCCCACCCCGCCCCCTTGTCCCCACAGAAATGGTCCCCACAGACCGTCAGTGGCAAGAGGAGCGGGGACTTACCTGGTGCAACGTCTCGGCGGGCAGCTGTGACGCCCGGAACAGGTCGGCCACAGGGCCCGCGGCTGCGGTGGCCGCGCTGGGGACGGCTCTGGCGGCCTCAGGGGGCCCGGACCCGGGGCCCCCGCCTGCGGCGCCGGCGGCGGCGCAACGCGCGAAGAGCTCGGAGTAGCACTGCTGCTCGCCCTCGCTCAGCAGCAGAGGCGGCCCAGAGCCGCAGCCCCCGCCCGCCGCCGCCTCCATGGGGCCTGGAAGGGGGTCCGGGGGAGCACCGTCACCGGCTAAGCAACCGCCGCCTTCGCCTCAGTCTCCGCCGCCTCGGTCTCGGCCTTGGCCGCCGCCGCCGCCACCGCCCCCACGCCCCGCAGCTGCCGCGCTGCCGTTTCCTCCCGGCGCGCGCCGGCCCCGCCCCCGGACTTGAATGTTGTGCCTCCGCCGCGCGGCACATGGAGACAGGCGCGGGACGGACCAATCGTAGCCTGGGATCGCACCCCGGCCCCGCCCCCGCTGTCCGCCCCGCCCCGCGCCCCGCCAGGTAACTAACTCCGCGGGCCGCCCTCCTCGCGGCGGGTCACCTGCCCCGCCCGCACTCCCCAGGCCCGGAGGGCGGGGGCCAGTCCCTGGCGCGCCCACCCAGCCTGGGAGAGGTGCCTTTGGCTCTCCGCCCCGGCTGGGAAGGGAGACATCTAAACCCACCTGGAGTATGGCGCTTGTCAGGGGGCGGAGAAAACTGTGATTTCTCCCTAGAATGCTGGAGCAGGTGCGGCGCCCTTCGCAGAAAAGGGAGAAGGCATTAGAAATTAAGCTTCCCTTTTTTCATAGCAGCGGTGCTTGAGTCCTGAAAAGCTGGAGGACAGAGATCTCCATCCGAACTGGATCCCAGTGACTCCCCATGGTTTTCACGGTGATGAGGTTAGGCCACTTTCTCAGGCATGGCTCAAACCTGGAGTTGAGTCTTAAAAAGGAATAGCATCAGTTAGTGGTAAATATACATATACACACAAATGTATATATATACATATACATAATATGCATATACTATATGCATATATTTTTGTATACATATGGATACATATGGATACATATATATGTATATGTATGTGTGTGTGTGTGTGTGTGTGTGTATATATATATATATATATATATATATATATATAAAGCCGCACTGGGAAACACTAACCCAAAGAAAAAAAAATGAGTCCAGGGTTAAGCACTAATAAAAAATATATTTTAGAATTTACTAAAGAGGTATATAAAACTTTCACCCCAAATCATTTTAATTAAAAACAAAAAACGAGGGGCGCCTGGGTGTCTCAGTCGGTTAAGCGTCCGACTTCGGCTCAGGTTATGATCTCGCGGTCTGTGAGTTCAAGCCCCGCGTCAGGCTCTGTGCTGACCGCTCAGAGCCTGGAGCCTGTTTCAGATTCTGCGTCTCCCTCTCTCTCTGCCCCTCCCCCGTTCGTGCTCTGTCTCTCTCTGTCTCAAAAATAAATAAACGTTAAAAAAACAAAACAAAACAAAACAAAAAACGATCTCAAGAGGGGCGCCTGAGTGACTCTGTCAGTTAAGCCTCTGACTTCCACTCAGGTAATGATCTCACCGGTCCAAGTTCAAGCCGCATTGGGCTCTCTGCTGTCAGCGCAGAGCCCGCTTTGGATCCTCTGTCCCCCACTCTTCTCTCTGCCCCTCCCCTGCTGATTTTCTCTCTCTCTCTCTCTTTCTCTCTCTCTCTCTCAAAATAAATAAATAAACTTTAAAAAATACCGATCTCAAGAAATAGTACTCATGATAACAAATATACTTTGATATTTTGTTCAACTAAAATAAGGAGGAAGGACAGGAAGATGGGAAAAAATCAGCAGATGGCGAAGGCGGGAGAATACATAAGAAAAATTATGGGGGGCACCTGGCTGGCTCAGTTGGTAGAACAGAACTTTTGTTGATCTTGGGGTCATGAGTCCAAGCCCCACGTTGGGAGTAGAGCTTACTTAAATAAATGGGTTTTTTAAATGAGAAGAAAAATTATATCAATTCATAAGTGATTGCCAAAGTAAGATTTTCCTTTTGGAATCTAAAGAAATGAAATAGAGAAGAGGATCCACTCCAAAAGGAGGAAGTTCTAATCTCTTCACTAAGATTTCCTTATACCACATTTTGCTTTAGACCTGCCGGGAGATAATTAAGAGAGCAGCAAACTTGTGGACAAGGGTATAGAAAGGGTAGGTAAGTAAGGAGCAGCAAAGACTAATAATTTACATGGGGAATTTCCATTTCAAAATCTCACCACCACTATATTTTCCACAACCGTAATGTGAGGTATAATAATACCTGACATTCATATAGTGCAAAGCTACATTATCTCCTTTAAGCCTCACGGTAACTCTCTGAGGTAGGTTGGGAAAACATTTTCATCTTCATTTTGCAGATGAGAAAATGGATACAGAGATGGTGTGATTTACCACTGAATACTAGATTCGGAGCTGCTCTTCATTACTCAACTCAGTTGAATAAATTTGACAGATATTCATCAGCACCACAGATCCTGCAGAAATGCCTGGAAAGTCTTACATCTGTGCCTATCCATCAAACAACACTTACTGGTAGAACAGGAAGTATTAACTGTATCCCTGCTGGAGTATTGTGAGTGATTAAAAAAATATATATATACAACATGTGTTCCTTTCAAGGAGTCTGCTGCTTCCCTGGAAAAGAGAAAACTAACACAACAAATAAAAACAATAAAAGACAATATATAATTAAGTGCTAAATCGTGCACCCCGTGCTAAGTGCCGTGAGAGTTTAGAGAAGAGAGAAAATAGAGGAGCCAGAGCCCAGCCAAGGAAGGTTTGATGAAGAGGGCGCCCAGAGGGATGTTGACGAATCGGTGGGACTGGGAAAGGCGAAAGGACGGACCAAGAGGGAGGCTCGCAGGAGAGGGAGGAGCCCCAGAGGATTGGCGCCCGGAAAGACACGGGTGTTTGGGCCCACGGCTGGGTCGGCCAGCGGGGGGCAGCCGCTCTGGGGCTCCGGGATGCCCGTGGAAAGCTGCTCCACAGAGGACCAGAGGCACAGCCAGAAGTGACCCGACGGCAGTAACGTTTAAACCCAGGACGCGGGAGGGGGGGGGATGGCATTTTTTAAATGTTTTAATATCTAAGGAATGCCAAGTACTGTACTTTATATCTGCAACAGATTTTTGAATAAAAGAAATAGTTATCAAACTTCAGAGTAAACACAGATAAGAAACACTCATATCCCTTAAAGGCTGACTGTAAACAAGGACGTTTTAGAAGAGAATTTCTTTACAGTTTGTTCAGTTCTAAACTTACTTGTTTGGGGTCCATCCTGGCTAGAAAAGCCAGAGTGATAATATAGTTGACCCTTAAAAAAGGCAGGCGCTAGGGGTGTCCACCCCTGCGCTGTTGAAAATCCATGTATAACTTTTGACTCTCCGGAAACTTAACTAATAGCCTACCGTGGACCAGAAGCCTGACTGAGAGCAAACACAGTTGATAAACATATATTTCCTATACGTATATGTATTGTATATTTGTATACATGTATATGTATATTTCACATATGTATATGAATTACATACCATATTCTTACAATAACCTAGAGAAAAGAAAGTGTTATTAAGAAAATGATGAGAATACATTTACAATACTGTACTGTATTTATGGGGAAAAAAATCCACATACAAGTGGACCCTTGCAGTTCAAACCTGTGTTGTTCAAGGGTCAACTCTATATTCAGGAATAGCCAAAAGATAGTCTTTAAGTTTTGGTTTTTTCCTTTTAAATCCAGCATCGGTGCCGTGCATGCAGATGGCAACTGAACAAACTCAGAACAAGGTACTGGTTACCTGTAGGGAAGAGGTTTTTTGTGTGTGTTTTTAAGTAGGCTCCAGCCCAACCTGGGGCTTGAACCCAGGACCCTGAGATGGTGAGTCACATGATTTACTGACTGAGTCAGACAGGTACCACTGTAGGGAAGAGTTTTCTAAAGCAGGGGTTGGAAAACTAGGACCAGTTACTTGGTTTTGGATGTCTCACAAGCTAAGAATGGGTTGTACTTTTTTTTTTTTATCTTAAGTAAACTCTATGCTATACATGGGGCTCGAACCCACGACCCCATGATCAAGAGTTGCTTGCTCTGGGCGCCTGGGTGGCTCAGTCAGTTAAACGTCTGACTTTGGCTCAGGTCATGATCTCACGGTCTGTGAGTTCAAGCCCCGAGTCGGGCTCTGTGCTGACAGCTAGGAGCCTGAGGACTGCTTCGGATTCTGTGTCTCCCTCTCTCTCTCTCTGCCCCTTCCCAACTCGTGTGCTGTCTCTCAAAAATAAATAAACATTAAAAAAATTACAAAAAAAAAAAAAAAAGAATTGCCTGCTCTACCGACTGAGCCAGCCAGGAACCCCATGTTGTACATTTTTTAATGGTTGAAAAATAGTGCTTTCTGTATACTGAATATTTCAGGACATGTGAAAATTATATGAAGTTCACATTTCGGTATTCATAAGCAAAGTTTTACTGGAACACAGCCAGGCCCATTCATTTACTTGTCTACGGCTGTTTTCAAACTAAAATGGCAGAGTTGAGTCATTGCCTAAGGTCTCCGGACCTTTACAGGAAAAAATTGCTGATTCCTGTTTTAAAATATGGAAATGTAATATTTTCTTTTCTTTTCCTTTGTTTTTTGATTTTTGAGACCTGATATTTTCTTATACCTACAGCCAATTTACAGGTTACCTGGGCAGGGGAGAATATAGACTTCTAATTGGCTTCTCTGAACTTCAGAACTTTCATGAATGATACTGAGCTTCTTGAGATTGTATTTCAAAGATTGTGAGCTTTAAAAATTGATTAGTGAGGGAATGACCAATGTAAACACTAAATAATCACTTGGATTTTTTCCCCCCGCTGGAAGTGAAGAAAGGTCTTTGACAGTGTGAGAGGGAATCCTATTCCCCTGGCCGCATTTTTTCCTGAGAAAGTTTCCTCTCTACTCCCCAGGAGGGAGTATGATGAAGTAACCTTGGCGCTTTTCCCAGCTCCTCTCATTTACTCTTCTCTAAGGAAGAAGTGATGGAAGGGAGAAGAAATTGATCATTCCTGATTTGTAACAATGTCTCTCTCTGTTCCTGTCTCTCTGTCTTTATCTCCCTCTATCTCTCTGTTTCTCTCTTCCCCCACCCCCTCTCTCTCTTTCAACCTCTCTCCCCTCCACCAACACCCTTGAATTCTGTGGCCCTCAGAGAGGACTCCACTCTACCCCTGATTTCACATGGCCCCTATTTTGGGGCCACTCTCTTTTCCCACCTGCAGGACCTGTTGGGCTTAAGACAGCAGTGTCCTTGCGGCTTCCCAGGTGTAGGTCTGTTTTGTAGACTCTCTCAAAGATGGAGAAGGATGGAGACAGGGCAAGTAAGAAGCCTGATTGTCACCACAAAACAGTCTGAATTTCCAATCCAATTCCAGCAACAGTAAAGCTGATGTGGGCCACATGGACCTCACCCAATTCATTCTACACTCCTAGAAAAAGAGAGCAGTTGGGGGTACTCAGCCCCCTGTATGCTTTGCCATCTACTAATGACAATGAAATCTTGCAACTTATTGTCTCCCACAAACCAGTTTTGAACATTGATGAAATTATATCCTATATCCACCCTTATGTGTATGTGGCAGGGGGCAGGGGGGTTGAAATGTGCCCTCTTCCTTCCTATACCAACTCGATCCTCTGAAGAAAAGCTTGACAAATTGAGAAGGTGGATGTTCTCAAGCAACAAACAGCCTGTTCTTAGTAGCCCTGTTAGCCTCTTAGGTAAGCAGTCTGCCTCTCTCCATGGTAGCCCTGAGAATGGCTGAACAGAAACATTAAAAAGCTTGCTGTGCGCTGAGTAAGTCCAATAATTATGTCAGACAAACTGCAGCCAACAGTTCTGACTACTTGTTAACAATAGCAAGCTGTCTAACCTTGAGAAGGCAGCTTCCTGCTTGGTTTCCCTGAACAGGATTTTGGATAATAATTATCCTAGCCATATATTTTTATGGTACTTTTTAAAATCACCCATAGTACTCAAACATACTGTCAGAACTTTCTTCTAGGCTTGAAGGAATAAGTAAAAAAATCTTACTTTAGTTCTTCAGCACTTCAGTCATCACAGATTTGAGCAAGGATTATTACTGATAAGACTGATAGCATTCTGAAAATAAAATTTTCAGAAGCTATTCAGGTTTCTGAAAAATAGAGCGTTCATAAAATGAGTCTCGGCAGGCTAACTACTGAAACAAACAACCTGAAAAGTCTCAGTGGGTTAACATAATAATGATTTGCGTCTTGCTCCAGTCACAGTCCAACAAGGGTCTGTGCAGATGGTTCTCTTCATGTTCATTCAAGCACACTATCTAGAAAGTCCTCTACCCCATGCAACCTCTTAGTCTTCCACTAGATGCTCTGCATCTAGCAGTTATAAAAATAAAGAGAGAGCTCAACAGAGCTGGAAAGAGAGCATGGAAGATTGCTTGCACAGGGGTTTTATGGGCCAAGGCCAGAGGTATCCCATATCACTTCTCCCTGCTTTCCATTGGTTACAACTGAATCACGTGACTGCAGCAAACTGCAAGGGAGCCTGGGAAATGTAGTCAACATATATAGCCAGGAAGAAGAAATGTGTTTGGGGGACATCTACCCAGATTCTGACATAACAACATATAAAAATTTCAAACCTATTGTAGACACTATTGGTTCACTGCCAACATTCCCATCACCAGGCAATGCACCTATCAGGGAGTGTTGTCTGTTAATGGCTCACAGCTGCTCCCTTCTTTGGAAACTTCCCCTCTGCCAATCTGGAGCCACCTCAGGGAGGTTATACCTCCACACCCCCCACGGACCAACCTGTAGCCAATGGCTGAGTGGCAGAAGTATAAAAGGCCAGCCCTTTGCTCCAAGGTGAGACCACCTCTGTGGTACAAATTATGCTCCATAGTGCCTGTGGGATCAGACTGAAGCAAGTCTTCAGCTGAGACTGATTCCTTGCTTCCCTCCTTCTCCAGTCCCACTCTGCTTCCTTCACTGCCCTTCTCCTTAGAGCTGTCCCTCAATGAGGCACTTACACAAGAATCCCCATCTCAGTTTCTGCACCCAGAGAACCCAACCTGAGACAGTATTTTACATCAGAGAGTAATATGACTCACATCTCATGGGAAAAAGCATGTGCATCACAAGTTGATCTGTAAATATTTAAGTGCTCTCAGTGGAGTATGTATAGTCTTATCCTCCATAAACAAAGACCACTTTTCCAGCAGCAAACAGACTCCTTTTATGGTGAATATGGATTATGGCCTCACTCTTCATTGTTGTTTCCTGCCCTTTCTACTTTGACTAAGTTGATGTGACTACTGGATCATCTAGGATCTGAGTCTCAGCATTGCAAGGCCAGAATGTGTTTATCACTTCATTGGAGGTATTGCATCCCATAGGTGAGAGTGGGTACATAAACCACAATTCCAGCTAACTGATTTACATCCATAGCGATATCTGTTCTGTGAAGCATAATTCCCCTTCTCTCTGGAGATAAATTTTAAATAAGAAAACGGTTTCTCAAATATAGAACCATAGAAACCAACAAAGGAAATAAAGACAATGAGCCTGAAACAAGCTTTCTCCCAGTCAAAGATGTTTCCAAGTAGCATTTTGAGGACAAGGAGCACATCTTAATCATCTGGTGCTCAATAAATAATTGAATTCAATCAAGGGAGAAATCAGAATTACCAGAAAGTACTAGAATTACGATGGAAAAGTATCCTTGTAAGATTTCCTTTCATGAGAGGCTTCTGTTTCCTTTGCCACTAAATCCCCTCTTAGTTTAAACCTACTTCCAGCGCGCCTGGGTGGCTCAGTCGGTTAAGTGTCCGACTTCAGCTCATGATCTTGCGGTTCGTGAGTTCAAGCCCTGTGTCAGGCTCTGTGCTGACAGCTCAGAGCCTAGAGCCTGTTTCAGATTCTGTGTCTCCCTCTCTCTCTCTGACCCTCCCCCGTTCACGTTCTGTCTCAAAAATAAATAAAACATTAAAAGTTTTTTTTAAAAAAGAGAAAAATGTTTAAAAAAATAAAAAAGTAAACCTACTTTCTTTTTTTATGTATTTAAATTTTAGTTTGAGGGTTGATGGGGGGTGGGAGGGAGGGGAGGGTGAGTGATGGGTATTGAGGAGGGCATCTTTTGAGATGAGCACTGGGTGTTGTATGGAAACCAATTTGACAATAAATTTCATATTAAAAAAATAAAAAATAAATAAAAATTAAAAGATAAATTTTAGTTAACATACAGTGCAATATCGGTCTCGGAAATAGAATCCAGTGGTTCCTCACTTACATACAACACCCAGTGCTCATCACAAGCTCCATTCTTAGTACCCATCACCCATCTAGCCCATCTCCCACCCACCTCCCTCCATCAATTCTCAGTTTGTTCTCTATCGTTAAGTCTCTTGTGGTTTGTTTTCCTCTCCTCTCTTACCCCACTTCCCATGTGTTCATCTGTCTTTTTTCTTTTTTTTAATGTTTATTTATTTTGGAGAGAGAGAGAGAGAGCGCGCGCGCGCGCGCACAGGTGGGGGAGGGGCACAGGGAGAGGGAGGCACAGAATCCCAAGCAGACTCCAGGCTCCAGGCTCTGAGCTGTCAGCACAGAGCCCGATGTGGGGCTCAAACCCACGAACTGCAAGATGACCTGAGCTGAAGTCGGATGCTTAACTGACTGAGCCATTCAGGCACCCCACATCTGTCTTGTTTCTTAAATTCCACATATGAGTGAAATCATATGCTATTTCTCTTTCTCTGATTGACTTATCTTATTCTATCTCCATCCACATCATTGCAAATGGCAAGATTTCATTCTTTTTGAAGGTAAACCCAATTTCATAACATGATTTTATTCTCAACTTCATGTCTTATTTACATTTTAACTCATTTCTTTAGCTCTCTTCTCTATGAGTTCCAGTCAGCCACCAAAAACTTGTATTTTAGTTTAGCTATTTCCTGATGACTTCTGCATAAGTACCATAATCTCAATACTGGTTTCCAAAATAACAATGCAGATATGGTCGTGTCTTGGCAGTGTTCCTCTCTACATCTACTCTCATTGACAGATTATATCAGAATCTGGTGGAAAACATGAGTTTTAAATGTAAGCAGCTGTCCAGACAGCATGATTTCAAGATGCTTAAGATATGAAATTGTATTAGCAATCTATTGCTGCATAATAGTAGCTTGACCAACAAACCTTTATTCCCTCACGATTTCTGCAGGTCAGGAATTCAGGAGTCACTTAAGTAAGTGGTTGTGGCTCAGAGTCTCTCAGGAGGTTGCAGCCAAGCTGTTGGCCAGGACTGGACCATCTGAAGGCTGGACTGGAGCTGGAGGATCCATTTCCAAGATGGCACACTCACGTGGTTGTTGAGAGGAGGCCTCAGTTCCACCTTATGTGGGCCTTTCCCCAGGGCTGCTGAGTAGTTCAGACCATGGCAGCTGGATTCCCCCAGAGACAGGGATCCAGGACAGAGTACTTCTGCAAGCACAGTGTCGTGTACGACCCGGTCTTAGAAGTGACACACCACTTCCACCATTCTATTCATTAGAAGCAAGTCACCAAGTCCAACTCACATTCCCAAGAAGAGGGCACGTGACCTCCAGCTCTTGAAAGGAATGTCAAAGAACTTGTGGACACATACGACGCCTACTACACGACTCTTCTTGGAACCGTTTTTAACTACTCTCTTGTTCTTCACACAGGCCCTCTCAAATTTGCAAAGCACTTTTTAATATGGTTTTGAGTCCAAATTGATATCAATCTATTTATAAGTTCACAATGAGAACAGACGGGATTTTTTTTTTTTTAGTTAAAAAAAATGTTTATTTATTTATTCTGAGAGAATGAGAGAGCATGCAGGGAAGGGGCAGAGACAGAGAGAGGGAGAGAGAGAATCCCAAGCAGGCTCCACACTGGCAGCTCAGAGCCTGATATGGGGCTCAAACTCATGAACCGTGGGATCGTGACCTGAGTTGAAACCAAGAATTGGATGCTTAACTGACTGAGCCACCCAGGTTTCCTGAGAACAGATGGGATTTTTTTTTAATTCATAGGCATCATTTTAGTTTATTAACTTTTTTTACAGTAATTTCAGAGTCACAGAAAACTGTAAAAATAGTACAAAGAATTCCTGTATACATCTCACTCAAATCACCCAAATGTTTCCACATTTGCTTTATCATTTCTCTCTCTATATATTTTTTCTTAATGATTTGAGAATTCATTGCAGATAGAATTTCCCTTTACCCTTGAATAATTCAGTGTACATCTCCTATAAAATGAGGATATTTTCTTGTATGACCACTGTACAATTATCAAAATCAGAAAAGTAGCTATCATCTAATCTACAAACTTTATTCAAACATCACCAGTTGTCCCACTGATGTCCTTTAGAGGAAAAAGGGAAAATTTTGTTTTTCCTCATCTGGGATCTAGTCCAGGATCACAAGTTGCATTTAACTGTTGTCATGTCTCTCTGTTCTCCTTTATTCTGGAGCAGTTCCTCAGTCTTTGTCTTTCGTGACCTTGACTTTCGTGAGCACTTCCACTTATTATCTCAGTTTGGGATCAGATAGTATTCAATTTCCTTACAAACCTGCATCTTCATTCCTATGTAAGCTTAGTAGATCTCTCTAAGAAGCACATAAAAAGAAGCACCGCTAAATATTTGTAGTCTATCAAAGTCTTGTGAGTCAACTGATAATTTTGAGAACTAATAAAGGGGAAGAATCAAATACTGATCTCGCCTTCCCTACTGAGCTGCACCACTGAGGGACCAAAAAGCAGATAAGGTAGAATTACAAAAGAAAGTAAAGAATTAAAGTGTCAATATTTTGCAAACCCTAAGTAGTAAGTAAGTTCAAACATTGATCATCAACCGCTACTAACATCCCAAAGAGTCTGACATTATGTGCTTCCAGCTAGACACACCCAACACAACCTGTAACATACATTTGCCAAGAAAGCAAAACTGAATTTCATCAGGTCTTTCTAATTCAGCACTGTCCAATAGAAACACTGTGCAATCCACTACGTATTTCAAATCTTCCAGTTGCCACATTAAGAGCAACTAAAAAGAAATAAGTGACATTAATATTACTAACATATTGGTTTAACCCAATATATCCCAAATGTCACCGTGTCAACATGAAATCAATATAAAAATTAGTAGCTTACATTCCTTTTTTTTGTAGTAAATCTTTGAAATCTGGTATGTAATTTATACTTATTGCACATCCCAGATTGGAATAGTGTTAAAGAAAATATTCAGACACTTGTTAAAGATGGTAAGGCAAACCTTACTCAAGAGGAGTTACTACAGTGGGGTTTTGCGATAAGGGAGAGAGATTGGGCTCAACTCTGAATGCAAGAAAGACAAATAGAGATTTATAGCCAAGGAGCAGAGTAAGGATCAGTGGATGGAAAATTACAAAGAGAAAATATCAAGGCTAGGGGGATTCTTGTAAGTTGGAGTCAACAGGATTCTTTTTTTAATTTTTTTTTTAATGTGTATTATTTTTTTAACGTTTATTTATTTTTGAGACAGAGAGAGACAGAGCATGAACGGGGGAGGGGCAGAGAGAGAGGGAGACACAGAATCTGAAACAGGCTCCAGGCTCTGAGCCATCAGCACAGAGCCTGACGCGGGGCTTGAACTCACGAACTGCGAGATCATGACCTGAGCCGAAGTCGGATGCTTAGCCAACTGAGCCACCCAGGCGCCCCAATGTTTATTTTATTTTTGAGAGACAGAGAGAGAGACAGAGTGTGAGCAGGGGAGAGCAGAAAGAGAGGGAGACACAGAATCCAAAGCAGATTCCAGGCTCTGAGCTGTCAGCACAGAGCCCGATGTAAGGCTCGAACCCACAAACCTTGAGATCATGATCTGAACTGAAGTCAGATGCTTAACCGACTGAGCCACCCAGGCACCCCATGATTCAACAGGACTCTTGCTGAAGGTAGGCCAGGTGATAAGATTTTGAGGGTAGGGGATGAGAAATTGGATCAGACATCAAGAATGAGATATTTTCACGAAACCCACCCAACAAGATTCTTGCCGAAACAGGACTAAGCAGGCCAAGGACAAAGCCCAAAACCATAACCCAGTCGGAAAAAGGACTCAGAGGAGTCTGGCTCAAATTTGGTCAAGCAGAGAGTCCTTGTTACTAGTCATATCTCAAGTGCTCAATAACCATACATGATCAGTAGCTACCATACTGGACAGTGCTGCTCTAGACAGAGCTATCAATGTGCAGGAAACTCAGAAGACAGAGGAACATGTTAGATACCGCCACAGAGAAGCAGGCAGCCAAAGCCAGAGAGTGGGATTCCCTACAAGACAGTTCTATTTCTTCAGCAAATAAATTGGAAGGGTGGGAAGGAGACGGAGGAGGAATCTCTACATGAAAAGAGATTTAAGATGCATATATGGACCCTGATTCAAACAAACTAAAACAAACGTATGGCACTTATGATGCAAATGGAAATTTGACCCCAGGCTGGATATTCTGTGATAGTAAGTAATTATTATTTAATCTTTTTAGATGTGTTAAATAGTGTTGTGGTTTTGCTTAAAGAAAAAGAGTCCTTATCTTTTAAAGACACTGAACTGTTTATGGATGAAATTATATTGTGTGTCAGATTCACTTCAAAATTATAAGGGGTATCCATTTATATGAAATATACAGAGTAAGCATATCCTTAGAGACTGAAAGTGGATTAGTGTTTACCAGGACTGGGAAGACAGGGGAATGGGGAGTGACTGCTTAATGGGTATGGGGTTTCCTTTAGGAGGGAATTAGGTAGTCGTGATGGTTGCACAAGATTATGAATTACTACATGCCACTTAACTCTACAATTTAAAATGGTGGGAATGATCAATTTTATGTTAGATGAATATTACCACAATAAAAGAAAGAAAACATTTGAAAGAAAAATAAAACTATAAAAAGGAGATTGTAGATGAAAGAATGAGTTAGAATTGATAATTGTTGAAAGTGGGTGATAGGTACACGGGGGTCACTTTATTATTCATTTTATGTTTGTGTATGTCTAAATTTCCCATAATTAAAAATTTTAAAAACAAATTCTTTCAGCCATAAGGGAAATTTGAATACGGACTGAGTATTCAACAATGTTAAAAGATATTGTTTTTTTTTTTAAGTGTGATAATGACATAATGGTATAGTGGTTATGGAAAAAAACACAACCCTATCATTGATGGATGCATTCTGTATTATCTACAGGTGAAACGACATGGTATCTTGAATTTGCACTAAAATACTCAGGCACAAAAGAAAACCATAGGAAGGGGTTAGTTTAAAACAAGAATTGGAAAATGTTAACTGAGCAATGGGTATGGAGGAAGGGGGATGATATCAATGTTTCTAATATTTTATGTTTGAAATTTTCCAAAATGAAAGATTTTAAAAGTATGTCAACCAGGAACATCTGATTGGCTCAGTTGGTAGAGCATGTGACTCTTGATCTTGGGGTCATGAGTTCAAGCCCCACGTTGGGTGTAGAGATTACTAAAAAAATAAAAATTGTTTTTTCATTTTATCTTACTTTTTATTTAAATTTTAGTTAGTTAATATACAGTCAATATTGGTCTCAGGAGTATAATTCAGTGATTCATCTCTTACATACAACACCCGGTGCTCATCACAACAGGTGCCCTCCTTAATATGTACCATCCGTCTAGCCCATCTCCCACCCACCTCCCTCCATCAACCTCAGTTGGCTCTCTATCCTTAAGAGTCTCTTATGCTTTATTTCCCTCTCTTTTCTTAACTGCCCCCCTTTTCCCATGTGTTCATAAGTTTTATTTCTTAAATTCCACATATGAGAAAAATTTTTAAATAAAAAAATTGAAGACATTAAAATAAAAGTATGTTAATTCCTATTAGCACCGTTTAGCAGTCCCATTTTTCATTCCAATATGTAAGCTCTCACCTGGACTCCTGTATCTATCTAAGTGGTTTTGAACCTTAGCACTAAACAGAAATGTTAAACAAAATAATATTAGCTCATGCTTTTCTCTTTGAAAATAGTGAAATACCTGGCAACTGTTCAGATTTTTTTCTTGTTTTAGCATGTGATGGCATGAGGAAGTCAACACGTCTGGCCTATAATGCCTGCCTTCCTTCTGCCCTGGAGCATGGAAGGGTATGTTCAGTTTGAAGAGGATGTTAATTTCTCATGTGGCATGTTATCTTCACAACATTCCACTCCTTAACTCAAGTGGGAGCCGGGAACAGGAGCACCCACTAACAAGCTGGATTTTTTTAGCTTCGGAACCTCTTGGGGCAATATGTATTTGCAAACGGTTTCCATATTACTACACATGCCAACTCAGTAACTATGAAAATAACAACATTAAAAAAAAAAGAGCTTATCACCTCCATAATTATTTCCATGTTGGAACCAGAGTACTGTACTTGCATTGATAGAAAAATGCTTTAATGCACAATGAGGCTTTAATCCATGACCTTGTGCAACAGAAGAATTGGAAACATTTTTGAGTTCATGAAATTCATTCTCAATTTTGACCTAAACCAGCTGTTTCATTTAATCCAACTGATATTTTTTTTTAAAACACACAACTATTCTTTCAGGAGCCAGATCCCACCTAGGAAAGCCTCAACTGAGTTCTGGTCTTCTAGGAAAACACTAGCAGAGAACCTTTACAAGCTTGTTACATCCTCAGGGATGGTTCTTAACAACTGGCTTAAAGTACATATTGAGCCAAGTGTGTGAGAGTGTATCTAAACCATAGCATGACCCACTGGGATGATTATAATCAAAAAGAGAGACAATAACAAGTGTTGGTGAGGATGCAGAAACCAGAACCCTCATATACTGCTCATAAGGACGTAAAATGGAGCAGCCACTTTGGAAATAAGTCTGAGCTCCTCAAAAAATTCAACACAGAATTACCATAGGACCCAGCAATTCCACTCCTAGGTATATACCCAAGAGAAATGAAGACATACATCCACATAAAACTTGTACACGAAGGTTTATAGCAACACGATTCACGGCATCAATAAACTGGAAACAACCCACCTATACCAACAAATGTGGTATAGGCACACAACTTCGACTCCACTCCAGTGTCTGGATTCAGGTCCACGTGTCAAAGAATGAGGTACTGATACATGCTACAGCATGGATGAACCTGGAAAACGTTATGCTAAGTGAAAGAAGCCAGACACAAAGGCCACGTATTATATGATTCTATTTATGTGAAATGTCTAGAATGGGCAAATAGAGAGATAGGATGGTTGCCTAGGGCTGGGTGGGGCGAAGTTGCAGAGAAATGGGGAGTGACTGTTCGTGGGTATGGGTTTCTTTTTGGGACGATGAAAATGTTCTGGAATCAGTAACGATATCTGCCCAACCTTGTGAATATGCTAAAACCTGCTGAATTATACACTTTATTTTTTTCAATGTTTATTTATTATTATTGAGAGAGAGACACAGTGTGAGCAGGGGAGGAGCAGAGAGAGAGGGAGACACAGAATCTGAAGCAGGCTCCAGGCTCTGAGCTGTCCACACAGAGCCTGACGTGGGGCTCAAACCCACAACAGTGAGATCATGACCTGAGCCGAAGTCGGACGCTTAACCGACTGAGCCACTCAGGCGCCCCTGAATTATGCACTTTAAAAGGGTGAATTTTCTCTTATATGGATCCTGAGAAACTTAACAGGAACCCATAGGGGAGGGAAAGAAAAAAAAAGAAGAGAGGTTAGAGTGGGAGAGAGCCAAAACATAAGAGACTCTTAAAAACTGAGAACAAACTAAGGGCTGATGGGGGGTGGGAGGGAGGGGAGGGTGGGTGACAGGTATTGAAGAGGGCATCTTTTGGGATGAGCACTGGGTGTTGTATGGAAACCAGTTTGACAATAAATTTCATATATTTTAAAAATAAATAAATAAAAGGGTGAATCTTATGGTATGTGAAATATGTCTCAATAAAAATGTGTTTGAAAATAATAGCATGTCACTATCGCCTCCCCATTATCAGCTCCTCACATACAATGAAGAACAGTGTGCACCGGGTAAGAGAACAATCTCGTTCCTCTCCTTTGCCTAAATCATGCTTGGAATTTAACCCCCACCCCATACCAATCCACACTGACTCAAACAGGCAACACTTCACGCTGGGAGCTGCCCCTCTTTTGCACTTCATTACATCATGCAGATTCCATGATCACCTTGGACGATGTCAATTAAAAGCAAATGGAAAGGGGCGTCTGGTGGCTCAGTCGGTTAAGCATCCGACTTCAGCTCAGGTCATGATCTTATGGTTCGTGAGTTCATCACGTGGGGCTCTGTGCTGACAGCTCAGAGCCTGGAGCCTGCTTCGGATTCTGTGTCCTTCTCTCTCTGTTCCTCCCCCGCTCGCACTCTGTCTCTCTCTCACTCTCAAAAATAAATAAAGATTTAAAAAAATTAAAATAAATAAAATAAGATAAAATAGAATAAAATAAATAAAATAAAATAAAATAAAATAAAATAAAATAAAATAAAATAAAATAACAAATGGAAAGACTGCAGTGAGAGTAGTGGAGTTTAGTCTTCTCAAATGGTGCCCTTTCTAAATCTTGCCTCTCCCTGCCTCTGTTTTATGGAAGATCACAGTCCCCAACAGAAGTCTGTGGCTCTGGAGACTAGGGCCATACGAGGCAGCTCCATTTGGGTGTCCAGTTGGAGAAGGCAAGTCTCTAGCCTTTTCCCAAGCTTCCGGAGACAGGCATTTCTCTTTCTCACCCTTGGGGGCGGGGGGGAAATAGTTTAATAACTCAGGCATGTCCCATGTGACACAGTGCGTATGTTTTGGATATGTTTCTGAAACTGTATAAACCAGATTTTCATAGGGATAAATGAAATTTAAATAAATTCGGGACAGGCTTGAAAAATAAATTTATGCATCATCTTATTAAATGACTATCTCTGGGGTGCCTGGGTACCTCAGTCAGTTAAGCATCTGACTCTTAATTTCGGCTCAAGTCATGATCTCAGGGTTAGTGAGTTCAAGCCCCGTGTCAGGCTCTGCTCTGAGCATGAAGCCTGCTTGGGATTCTTTGTCTCTCTCCCTTTGCCCTTCACTGCCCCCCACCCCACACTGTCTCTCAAAATAAAGAAAGTTAAAAAAAATTTTTTTCCCGTAATGAGATCTTCTAACATCTATTCTGTTTGCAACTTTCAAATATGCAATACAGTATTATTAACTGTAGTCACTATGCTACATATTACATCCCCACGACTTATTTATTTTATAACTGGAAGTTTGTACCTTTTGACCTCCTCCACCAATTTCACCCCTACTTCCTCCCTGCACCTCCGGCAACAACCACCAATCTGTTCTCTGTATCTACTTTTCCCTCTCTTTCTCTCTTTTTAGATTTTTCCACATATAAGTGAGATCATACACTATTTTCCCCTTTTTTTAATTTTTTATTTTTTAAAAAAAAATTTTTTTTTCAACGTTTATTTATTTTTGGGACAGAGAGAGACAGCATGAATGGGCGAGGGGCAGAGAGAGAGGGAGACACAGAATCGGAAACAGGCTCCAGGCTCTGAGCCATCAGCCCAGAGCCCGACGCGGGGCTCGAACTCACGGACCGCGAGATCGTGACCTGGCTGAAGTCGGACGCTTAACCGACTGCGCCACCCAGGCGCCCCTAATTTTTTATTTTTTTATTAAATATTTTAAGTTTATTTATTTATTTTGAGAGAGAGGGGCAGAGAGAAAATCCCAAGTGAGCTTCGTGCTGTCAGCACGGAGCCTGACTCAGGGCTTGAATTCACAAACCATGAAATCATGACCTGAGCTGAAATCAAGAGTGGGATGTTTAACCAGTTGAGCCAGTTAGGTTCCCCTCTCTTTTTTTTTAACTAAATGAAAATTCCCCCTCAAATTATTTTATATAAGAATGAGGCAGAGTAGGGGTGCCTGGGTGGATCAGTTGGTTAGGTGTGTGACTTTGACCAGGGTATGATCTCGCAGTCTGTGAGTTCTAGCCCCACATCGGGTTCTGTGCTGATGGCTCAGAGCCTGGAGCCTGCTTGGGATTCTGTCTCCCTCTCTCTCTGCCCCTCCCCTGCTCACACACTGTCTCTCTCTCTCACACACAAGAACAAATAAAAACATTAAAAATTTTTTTTTTTAATTTTTTTTTCAATGTTTTTTATTTATTTTTGGGACAGAGAGAGACAGAGCATGAACGGGGGAGGGGCAGAGAGAGAGGGAGACACAGAATCGGAAACAGGCTCCAGGCTCTGAGCCATCAGCCCAGAGCCTGACGCGGGGCTCGAACTCACGGACCGCGAGATCGTGACCTGGCTGAAGTCGGACGCTTAACCGACTGCGCCACCCAGGCGCCCCAAACATTAAAAATTTTTAATAAAAAAAGAATGAGACCGAGTATAAATACATAAAATAATAACTAAATTTTCAAAAATAACATCTTGCCTAAATTTCCATCAACAGATGAATGGGTAAAACAAAATGTAGCATATACATATAATGGAATATTATTCAGCCATAAAAAGGAAATGAATCCTGACATATGCTACAGTATATGTAGGTCATCCATAAAATAAGTCAGCCAGAGGTAAATACTGTATGACCTCACTTGTATGTGGGATCTAAAAACATCAAACTCATAGAAACAGACTAGAATGGCGGTCACCAAGAGTTGATGGGAGGGTGAAATGGGGACTTGTTGATCAAAGGGTACAAACTTTCAGTTATAAGATCAATAAGTTCTAGGGATTTAATGTACAGCATGGTGACTATAGTTAACAATACTGTATTGTAGGCTTGAAAGTAGCTAAGAGAGTAGATCTGGAAAGTTCCAACCTGTGTACTGTTGATATTCTGGTAAATCAAACTGTTGATGCCAATGGTTCTCCCTCCTACTCTCGAGGGTTTCCTGTTCCAACCACCTTCCTGGTCATCCTCCCTCCAACAAGTATCCTCTGAGAAGTATTGGCTGAGTGTGATACTCAGATCATTGGTGATTCCTGGAATCCATAAAAGGGATTCACACACAGTTTAGGACGCTCAGAGAAAAAAAATTAAAACGATTGTGTACACGTACATCTAATGAATTTGAATTTAAGATAAATTATGATTTTCACAGAAACTTCAATTATTACAACTTTAAAGTTTGTGCATTCACCATAAACACTCAAGTGACCAGCTAACATTCATTTGCCAAGCTGCATTTGAATTTAGCTAATATAATTTTTATGTCATTTGCATATTATCACTTACATTTGTCCAATTTGCATTTTTTGTTATAACCACAGTGCTTCATCCCAATTTGTAAAAATGGATCAGTGGTCCACTGAAGCATGAAAGCAGTTAAGAAAAAGTTATCTAGGAGCACCTGGGTGGCTCAGTCAGTTAAGTGTCCGACTCTTGATCTTGGCTCAGGTCATGATCTCACAGTTCATGAGTTTGAGCCCCACATCAGGCTCTGCACTGGTGGTGCGGAGCCTACTTGGGATTCTCTCTGTCTCCCTCTCTCTCTGCCCCTTCCCTGCTCTCTCTCTCTCTCTCTCTCTCTCTCTCTCTGTAAAAATAAATAAATACACTTTTAAAAAGTTGTCTAAATACTGCAGTGCAGAATAACTTCATAAATGCAAAAAGTGCACAGGAAATCAGTACGAACACAGAGCTGACTCTGTATTGCTGGAGCAGGAGAATCTGTGTAATGGGCAGACAAAAAAGAATCACAGTCATCATATGAAAATTAGATTTTGTCTCTAGATCCCTTTTGCCTGTTATGAAACTGTCAAATAGTGACTGGAAGCCACCAAAGCCTTGAATACTTTTCATAAACAAAGCACAATGACCTCTCTGGGAAACCAACTGAGATTTTCCAGAATAAGCTAAAAATTATGCTTTCCAGGATGCTAAAGGTTCAAGTTGTACTACTGCCAAGACGTTTGTAAATCCACTCACAAACCCAATGGAAATGTTATGCTGTGAAGGAAAATGGAATGGCCTGTTGGCAAAATGCGCTGATCAAATGATGGTGTTGTACAGCCCCTAATATCAATGGCATTCTGTATAAACAAGCACTTACTATGGTGTTGATGTGAGCAGAGATTTCACCTTACAGCTACAGTACGTGTGCTCTCAGCATATGTAATGAGCATAGATGACTGGGAAGTGCGCAGTTTTTTGTTGTTCTTTCTGAACAGCCATGTTACAAAAGCAATTTTTCATTGAGGGCAGAATTACTGTGGGAGCCAGTGCTGGGGTAGCACCAGCTCTGCAAGGTGCAACGCAGGGCTTTGCTAGGTGAGTCAGACTGGTGACAGGGGACAGAAAAATAGTTGAAACTGCCTCAAGACATAGAGCGTTTATATGGCTCACAGCCTAATTCAGGCAGTCCCATCCATCACAAGTTGCTTTGCCTCCAGCCTTGCTCTCTGCCTACTGCTCTGTTAGCTTCATCTTCAGGGTCCACGGTGTCTCCCAGCTGCTCCCGCTGCACGTGATCTCGGGTTGAAGTGCAGCTTGACACTCTTCCAAGAGCCCCAACTAACATCTGCTTCAATCTCATTGGCTAAGTCTAACCGGATCACAAGCCCATTCACGAATCAGTGTCTTTGGCCAAAGGGGTGAACTGCTTTGGTTGCACTTGAGTCACCATCCATTCCTGAAAATAGGGATGAATTCAACTGTCACCAAAGCACAGAGCCCACGATGCCAGAAAGGCTGGTCTTTCAAAAGAAAATCAGGGAATTATACCAAGCTAAGGTTGAAAGAAGGATGGGGGGGGGGGAGGGTGATAATAGATGTTAACCGTAGCATGTGAATAACATGAAATTTTTTTCATGCTCCTTATTCACTCAGGACAGCCGAATGTCAGCAATATGCTTCTTGATTCAGAATGGAAGTAATGTAACTAAACTGTCCCCACCCAGGACATGTGTTTTCAGTATGTGGGGAAACATAATAGACAGCTTGTACAAGATGGCTTTTCCATACTGGAGCACATTTAATTTCGAGAAAAAGATGCCGATGTAAGCATAACACTCATAAAACCAGGGGAGACCATTTCTGCATATTCCAGGGCTTGCTGCTTTCCAAGGTGCAATTCAGTGATGCATTTAATACACTGGGTAGTCTGAGGTTATCACTTGAGATCCAACATACTGTGATTTCTAAAGTTTAGCATAAAATATTGAACTTTTTGGGGGCACCTGGGTGGCTCAGTCGGTTAAGCGGCCGACTTCGGCTCAGGTCATGATCTCGCGGTTCGTGAGTTCGAGCCCCGCATCAGGCTCTGTGCTGACAGCTCAGAGCCTGGAGCCTGTTTCAGATTCTGTGTCTCCCTCTCTCTGACCCTCCCCCGTTCATGCTCTGTCTCTCTCTGTCTCAAAAATAAATAAACATTAAAAATAAAAATAAAAAAATATTGAACTTTTAAAAATCAGCCTCAATCATCAAGACTTTCAACCTCTCTCAACCTTTCATAAGTTTCTTCATTTGATGGAAAAAGAAATCACTGCTGTATCTGGGGGTATATTTTAGAATCAATGCACTTCTAGGCAAAGAAGGCAGATTGATCTCATACATGTATCTTGGATCCCTCTTGAAGCCCCACTAGAAAGGCTGAAAAGATATTTTATTTTATTTTAAATGTAATATAACATTTTATTTATTTATTTTTAATTTACATCCAAGTTAGTTAGCATATAGTGCAACAATGATTTCAGGAGTAGATTCCTCAGTGCCCCTTACCCGTTTAGCCCATCCCCCTTCCCACAACCCCTCCAGTAACCTTCTGTTTGTTCTCCATATGTAAGAGTCTCTTATGTTTTGTCCCCCTCCCTGTTTTTACATTATTTTTGCTCCCTTTCCCTTGTGTTCATCTGTTCTGTGTCTTAAAGTTTTCATATGAGTGAAGTCATATGGTATTTGTCTTTCTCTGACTGACTAATTTTGCTTAGCATAATACCCTCCAGTTCCATCCACGTAGTTGCAAATGGCAAGATTTCATTCTTTTTGATTGCCGAGTAATACTCCATCGTGTATATATATATATATATATATATATACACCACATCTTCTTTATCCATTCATCCATTGATGGACATTTAGACTCTTTCCATACTTTGGCTATTGTTGATAGTGCTGCTATAAACATTGGGATGCATGTGGCCCTTCGAAACAGCACCCCTGTATCCCTTGGATAAATACCTCATAATGCAATTGCTGGGTCATACGGTAGTTCTATTTTTAATTTTTTGAGGAACCTCTGTACTGTGTTTCAGAGCGACTGCACCAGCTTGCATTCCCACCAGCAGCGCAAAAAGAGATCCTCTTTCTTTGCATCCTCGCCAATATCTGTTGTTGCCTGAATTGTTCATGTTAGCCATTCTGACAGGTATGAGGTGGTATCTTATGGTGGTTTTGATTTGTATTTCCCTGATGATGAGTGATGTTGAGCCTTGTTTCATGTGTTGGTTGGCCATCTGGATGTCTTCTTTGGAGAAATGTCTATTCATGTCTTTTGCCCATTTTTTCACTGGATTATTTGTTTTTTGGGGTGTTGAGTTTGATAAGTTCTTTATAGATTTTGGATACTAACCCTTTATCTGAGATGTCATTTGCAAATATCTTCTCCCATTCTGTCAGTTGCCTTTTAGTTTTGCTGATGGTTTCCTTCGTTGTGCAGAAGCTTTTTATTTTGGTGAGGTCCAAGTAGTTCATTTTTGCTTTTGTTTCCCTTGCCTCTGGAGATGTGTTGAGTAAGAAGTTGTTGCAGCCAAGGTCAAAGAAGTTTTTGCCTGCTTTCTCCTTGAGGATTTTGATGGCTTCCTGTCTTACCTTTAGGTCTTTCATCCAGTTTGAGTTTATTTTTGTGTATGGTGTAAGAAAGTGGTCCAGGTTCATTTTTCTGCATGTTGCTGTCCAGTTTTCCCAGCACCACTTGCTGAAGAGACTGTCTTTATTCCATTGGATATTCTTTCCTGCTTTGTCAAAGATTAGTTGCCATATGTTTGTGGGTCCATTTCTGCGTTCTCTATTCTGTTCCATTGATCTGAGTGTCTGCTCTCGGGCCAGTACCATACTGTCTTGATGATTACAGCTTTGTAATACAGCTTGAAGTCCAGGATTGTGATGCTTCCTGCTTTGGTTTTCTTTTCAAGATTGCTTTGTCTATTCGGGGTCTTTTCTTGTTCCATACAAATTTTAGGATTGTTTATTCTGGCTCTGTGAAGAATGCTGGCGTTATTTTGATAGGGATTGCATTGAATATGTAGATTGCTTTGGGTAATATTGACATTTTAACAATATTTGTTCTTCCTACTCAGGAGCATGGAATATTTTTCCATTTTTTTGTGTGTTTTCTTTAATTTTTTTCATAAGCTTTCTATAGTTTTAAGTGTATAGATTTTTCCCCTCTTTGGTTAGATTTATTCCTAGGTATTTTATGGTTTGGGGTGCGTAAATGGGATCGATTCCTTGATTTCTCTTTCTGTCGCTTCATTGTTAGGGTATAGGAATGCAACCGATTTCTGTGCATTGATTTTTATATACTGCAACTTTGCTGAATTCATGAATCAGTTCCAGCAGTTTTTTGGTGGAATGTTTTGGGTTTTCCATATAGAGTATCTTGTCATCTGTGAAGAGTGAAAGTTTGACCTCCTCCTGGCTGATCTGTATGCCTTTTATTTCTTTGTGTTGTCTGATTGTGAAAGGAAATTTTTTAAGGCACAAACTTGCAAGGAAACCAAAAGCCCTAGAGAAGAGACAACTGAAAAGATCTGACAACAAACTTTTTAAAAATTTATGTGGGGAGGCGCCTGGGTGGCTCAGTCAGTTGGGCATCTGACTTCAGCTCAGGTCATGACCTCACGGTTCGTGAGTTCGAGCCCTGTGTCGGGCTCTGTACTGACAGCTCAGAGCCTGGAGCCTGCTTTGGATTCTGTGTCTCCCTCTCTCTCTGCCCCTCCCCTGCTCACACTCTGTCTCTCTTTCTCTCAAAAATAAATAAACATTAAAAATTTTTTGAAAATTTATTGTTGGGGCACTGGGTGCCTCACTTGGTTGAGGGTCCAGCTTCAGCTCAGGTCATGATCTCTTGGTTTGTGAGTCTGAGCCCCACATTGGGCTCACTACTGTCAGTGCAGAGCCTGCTTCAAATCCTCTGTCCTCCTCTCTCTCTGCCCCTCCCCCCCAAAAATAAATAAGTAAACATTTTTTAACAGTTTAGTGTTGGGGCTCTTGGGTGGCTCAGTAGGTTAAGTGTCCGACTTGGGCTCAGGTCATCTCCCCATTTGTGAGTTTGAGCCCTGCATCAGGCTCACTGCTGTCAGTGTAGATCCTGTTTCAAATCCTCTGTCCTTCTCTCTCTCTGCCCCTCCCCTGTGCCCTCTCTCTCTCTTTCTTTCAGAAATGAATAAGTAAATATATTTAAAGGTTTATTGTTGAAGTGTAGTTGACTTTTTATTTTTATTTTATTTTATTTTAATTTAATTTTTTTACTTTTGAGAGAGAGAGTGGGAGCAGGAAAGAGGGGCAGAGGGGCAGAGGGAAGGAGAGAGAGAGAGACAAAGAGACAGAGAATCTTAAGCAGGCTCTACACTCAGCACAGAGCCTGACTTGGGGCTCAATCCCACAGCCCTGGGATCATGACCTGAGCTGAAATCAAAAGTCAGATGCTCAGCTGACTGAGCCGTCCAGGCGCCCCGAAGAATAGTTGATTTTTTTAAACACCTTTATTACTGAAATGTAGTTAACATGACAACAAAATTCTGAAAGCTGTAAGGTGGATGGCCAAGTGGCATATGACATAATGAAGCAGAAAAGGCTAAGTGCCTGCAAAGTGGGAAACCAGTAACAGGTAAGCAGGTGCATGTCACAGACCCCCCAGGAAAGCTCAGGAACCAGAAGAAGGCCTTCTGAAGGTGGGGTGCGGGGTGGAGCCAACAGCTGAGCGAGCGAAAATTCTTTTAAAGGAACAGCTAGATCCCAGATCTTCCCAAATACAGAATGAATGTGTGTGCATGTGGAATTTAAGAAACAAAATGAATGAGAAAGAGACAGACAGACAAAGAGAAAGGCAAACCAAGAAACAGACTCTTAACTACACATAGCAAAGTGATGGTTTCCAGAGGGGAGGTGGGTGGGTGGTGGATGGGGGAAATCGGTGATGGGAATTAAGGAGTGCACCTGTTGTGATGAGTGCTGGGTAACGTACAGAATTGCTGAATCACTATATTGTACGCTTGAAACTAATATTACACTGTTAACTAACTAGAATTAAAATAAAAACTTAAAAAAAGAAAGAATGAGTGTGTGTAAAAAATTTACTTAATTTCTAATGAAGAGACCTGTGATATACCAAAGCTTGTTCAAAGATCATTTGAGAAACTGATATATACATATATATGTATAATATACATATTATACATATGTATGTATAATATACATACTATACATATGTATATTATATGTATAATATATGTAATATGTATAATATATGTAATAATGTGTATATATACACTCAAGCAGGAAAAACATGCTGAAATAAGTTTATTTAGCAACAAAACTGCTAATTATCTATAGGACAGTGAAACCATAACCTTTGGAGTTGTCATTTCTATTAGGAATCTCTAGTGAACAAAAATCTATAAGTTTCCATGTAAATTTACAGACTATGAACACTAATTAATACAAATTAGCGTGGCAAACAAGGGCATGTAGTCCCGGAGCAGGTTGGTTGGAGAGGGCTGCTGTATGACATTGAAAATGCAGTCATCTTTTTGCCTGGTTTATATGTTTTGGATCATTTTTCTTGATAAGAGAAATAAATATCTCTGAGAAGCCATAATTTGAATAATTACAAGCATTCTCCATATTATAATAGTAAAATAATTCTCACACGTAATTTTAACTTTTTCACTGTCCTAGCTCTTTCCCTAAGAACATCGGTTCTTTTTTTAAATAAAGTTTATTCGTTTATTTTGAGAGAGAGAGAGAAAGTAAGAAGGGGAGGGGCAGAGAGAGAGGGAGAGAGAGAATCCCAAGCAGGCTCTGTGCTGTCAGTGCAGAGCTCAATGCGGGGCTCGAACTCACGAACCATGAGATCTTGACCTGAGCCAAACACTTAACTGACTGAGCCCCTACAACACTGTTTCTTAAAAGCAAATGTGTAAAACATAACCTAGGGTGTTTGTTTTTTTAAAAAAGGCAGATTCAGGCTCACCTGAGATTCTGACCATATTTTAAGAAAACTTGCCTGAGTACATAAATGTAATAGGTGGGCGGTCACAAGTGCAGATGTGTTTTGCCACTGGACGGGGTCAAGGAACTCAAACAAGACAAGCAGAATGCCTGTGAGGCTCACTGGATCCACCAACAATGATGCTCTAGACCTCTTCTCCACGTGTATCTCTAGGTTCTCAAAGTCCCACTACCTCTTTCTCGCTTCCTTTTCTCCTTCCGCAGTTCCTCGGCCTGCCCATCTCCTAAACCAGAGCAATCCTAATCCCATTCTCATAGGGGGTCATCTGTTTCTACCTCTTTTCTCTTTAGAAATCACTCTTTATGGGGACACCTGGGTGGCTCAGACGATTAAGCATCTGGCTTCTGCTCAGGTCATGATCAAGTTTGAGCCCCGTGTGGGGCCTTGCCCTGACACCAAGGAGCCTGCTTCGGATCCTCTGTCCCCTTCTCTCTCTGCCCCTCCCTGGCTCGTGCTCTTGTGAGTTCTCTCTCCATCAAAAATAAACAAACATTGGGGCGCCTGGGTGGCACAGTCGGTTAAGCGTCCGACTTCAGCCAGGTCACGATCTCGCGGTCCGGGAGTTTGAGCCCCACGTCAGGCTCTGGGCTGATGGCTCAGAGCCTGGAGCCTGTTTCCGATTCTGTGTCTCCCTCTCTCTCTGCCCCTCCCCCGTTCATGCTCTGTCTCTCTCTGTCCCAAAAATAAAAATAAAAAAACGTTGAAAAAAATAAATAAATAAAAAATAAACAAACATTAAAAAAAAGAAATCACTTTTTGTGAATAAACCTTATTCCCAACTCCTTTGAGGTTCTACACTCTGATTTACAAAAACCTTATCTTTCCTCAAAAACCCTGGCTCGTGTAAATCAAAAGCATTGGTTTTTACCCTACATCCAGTACCAGCTCTCCCAAAATACCATCAGAATAAACTGCTGAGCAAAACTGAGCTTACTGCTTTTTGCAGAAGGGAGATCACCACCTGGACAGTCTTATAGCATCTCTGAAGGGCAAAGGCCAAGTAAGGGCATATTTATGAGGGTTTTTTGGCAGGTCTGGTTTAAGACTGGTCTTTTGATCCAAGGGCTTGATTAGGGTTGAGTATGGATCAGATCGAGGTAATAACCTGATACGGAAGTTTAGGCTTGATGGACACAATGAGGTGAGGGTTTCAATCAAGTTTTAGAGAACAGTGAGGTGTTTGATGCTATCTGTTGAGGTGTTGAGGAGTCTGACATTCCATTAAATCAAAGCTTTCCAAACTAGACAATAGTTATTTAACACTTTTATCTTCCGAAGATAAAGAGTTTCCTGGGGAAGTTAAGTCCTGTTGATGAAAACATTGGAATAGTAAAGGCATATTAAGGTAGGTAGTAAACTGTGTGGGAATAGATTGCTTTCATTCTCAACCACAACCTCTGAAATGGGTTTCAGAGACTATTTTGGTGATTAAAAGCTAGACATTGGCTTTCTCTTTCCAGCTGTAAAAAGATCTTTAAAATCTTCAAGACAATGGCTGCCTCTGGTTTAATGTGGTAAGGTTCAGTTTTATAAAGTAACCCTAAAGCACATTAACATAACTCTAACTTTTCTCTTCCTACATAAATACGTTGAAGCCTCTTGAATTTTTAAAAACCAATCTCCCCGGATAACCTGGAGCCTCCCAGGGCATTCATCATTTTCTGTGATTCCCATTGTGTTGGGCTTGGGCGTCACACTCAGATCCCTGCTCCTGGCGGACAGGGAGGGAGGCCCCTTGTCACGTCTGTGTCCACAGTTCTGGGAACAGCTCCTGCACACGGGGGATGTGCACTTAGGCTGGGAGAACCGCATTAGTAAACTGGACAAGAGAGAGCAAAAAACAAGCAAGCGCAAAAGCCCCAAACAAACAAAAGTAGTGCCGACCTCCAAAGTTTTTGAAATAGAGACCCACGGTCACTGTCGCTACTCTCCCTCCTCTATTCCTTCTGTCTCCCCTCCCCCTGCACTGCTTTTGCTGAAAAGATGGATGACATTGTAACTACTAACTCAGTGGTCATTTCTCATTCCTTATCTTGCTCGCTTCCCCCTAGAATTCCACCTAGAATTGAGAAGAGGTTACCAGAGAGACTGCGGCCGCTTGGAATTTAACACGTTCCCAGTTTCTCCTTCTCCAGCAGTTTCCACGGGTCTACGGTGGTTTGACCACAAACGCGAACACGGACCTATTGTCAAATCAAGGATGAAGGATACTCTTGTTGGTTCATTGCTAATTCCAAGAAGCCTGTACTAATAGAACCTTGCTTCAAGTTGCATTTGGAGACGTTCTTGTTTTGTCCTTTCCTCCCACTCTTCATTTCTTATACAGCAATACAAAGTGTATATAGACTTTGTCAAAGCTCCCACCGTATAAACCCACATAAAGTGGGTTCATTAAACTTGTCGAGTAAGGGAGAGGTCCATGTTCACAAAGTTTCAGGGGCGACTTAAAAGAAGGAAGTTAGAGAAGCTACATGCATATGAGGCTTTGGAGGCTGAGCTCAGATGGTTCGAAAGCTGGTCTGGGCAAGGAATGAGGTGTCAAAATCTGTAACCACACGAGTTGCTGGGCCTTGGAACACATGGGTTTGAATGGGCTGATGTTAAGACAGTTTGATCTTAAGCAGTTTTTGTTACAAGTCTGTGGTTTGCCCTTTTGGAATAGACAGTTATGTTATCCATTATAGGACATGACACTGTAACCATGTTCCAATATGACCTTGAAAGGACGTGCAGCCATCACTTTGTCCATTTCTAAGTTTTGCTTATTTTTTCCCTGACAAAAGTAAGAGCTATGCACTATCAGTCTGGGAGCAACGCAATAACGTGCAGAGATGGCTACCTGTAGATCCAACCCCACGCCATTGGTGGCACAGTTCTCCGTTGAGAAGGATTTTCAAGCTGAGTCTAGGGTCTTTTTTTTTTTTTTTTTAATTTTTTTTTCAACATTTTTTATTTATTTTTGGGACAGTGAGAGACAGAGCATGAACGGGGGAGGGGCAGAGAGAGAGGGAGACACAGAATCGGAAACAGGCTCCAGGCTCTGAGCCATCAGCCCAGAGCCTGACGCGGGGCTCGAACTCATGCACCGCGAGATCGTGACCTGGCTGAAGTCGGACGCTTAACCGACTGTGCCACCCAGGCGCCCCATCTAGGGTCTTAAAGAAAGAAGACCACGATCTCTTGCAACATTATTTCAGGGGGCTTCCTGTTCTGTAGAAATTAGAAAATTAAAAACTACATTTTCTGGGTTTCCCTGAGACTAGAGTTTCAGATGTGCTTTGGATTCTGCCAATCATATGTCCTCAAGGCAGCAGGACATGAGGCATCTCTGTGCAGGCATGGATCATGGCCCCAGACCCAAAGCTCCTCTGGCTGTGCCTTTCTGGACCATGGCTGAACTTGTCATCCTTGGATTCCATGAGCCAAACCAAAACCCTGCCATCAAATTCCCTTTGTTACTTAAGTGAATCGTACTTGAACTTCTGCTACTTGTAACCTTTCTCTAAAAGATATCCTGAGTGAGATACCTATTTGTATGTGAACTTTTGTATTCAGTTTTCGGCCCTCACCAAATCTACCCATAAATCCCAGATGAAAAGCACTGCTGTAAAGACCTCGTAATTTGTCATTTTACTCTGAGTGTGTCTACACAATACTGAAAATCTAGTAGAAAGCTTTATAAAGTCCCTACCCATACACCTACAGTCAAGTGATCATGAATAATACCTTTGAAAGTTTCCAAAAAATATGAAGGCTTTTTATCCTCCCTTGCTTTACCATACTACCTAAAATCCAATCTTTTTTCAATTAATTAATTTATGTGTTTATTCATTTTCATCCAAGTTAGTTAGCATATAGTGCAATAATGATTTTGGAGTAGATTCCTTAATGCCCCTTACCCATTTAGCCCATCCCTCCCCACAACCCCTCCAGCTACCCTCTGCTTGTTCTCTGTATTTAAGAGTCTCTTATGTTTTGTCACCCTCCCTGTTTTTATATTATGTTTGCTTCCCTTATGTTCATCTGTTTTGTACCTTAAATTCCCCATATGAGTGAAATCATATGATATTTGTCTTTCTCGGACTAATTTTGCTTAGCATAATACCCTCTAGTTCCATCCACGTAGTTGCAAATGGCAAGATTTCATTCTTTTTGATTGCTGAGTAATACTCCATTATATGTATATATATACATATATATATGTATATATATATATATATCACATCTTCTTTATCCATTCATCCATCAATGGACACCTTAAATCCACTCTTTTTTTTTTAAATTTTTTTTCAACGTTTATTTATTTTTGGGACAGAGAGAGACAGAGCATGAACGGGGGAGGGGCAGAGAGAGAGGGAGACACAGAATCGGAAACAGGCTCCAGGCTCTGAGCCATCAGCCCAGAGCCTGACGCGGGGCTCGAACTCACGGACCGCGAGATCGTGACCTGGCTGAAGTCGGACGCTTAACCGACTGCGCCACCGAGGCGCCCCAAATCCACTCTTAAAAATATATTTCTCAGTGTTAAACTATGACATGTTACTTATTGGTTTTTTTCCTCAACAAATAGGTACTATATCCCTACTGTAGTGGGCCCTACAGTATATGAAGAAGACAGAAAAGATTCATGTCCCTAAGGAGGCATAAGTCAAGTAGGGGAGAAAGACAAGTAAGTAGGAGGGTCTCTGATGTGCCTCCTACTTGTTATTTATTAATAACAAATTAATTAAAGATTGTTATTTATTAATACTAAATAAGAAATTTATTTACAAAATGTTCAGTTTGGCATTGTTTTCTAAAGCTAAACATATACCATCCTGTGACCCAAAAATCCCACTGCTGGATAGAGCCCAGAAAAGTGGTGCATAAGACTACCAAAAGACTTGTATAAGAATATTTAAAGCAGCTTTATTCATAATAGCCCAAAACTGGAAACAGCCAAAAACCCAGCAACTGGATGGTGGATACATGAAGTATAGTCTATTCATATAAATAGAAAAACTACACGGCAACAACAACAACAAAAAATGGGGCAAGTTCCTGTTACACTCAACTACATGGATGAATCTTGCAGGCCTAATGGTACATGAAAAAGCCAGACACTAAAAAATACATACCATATGATTCTGTTTAAATGAAAGTCAAGAATGTATAACACTAACTGGTGGTGACAGAACTCAGTAGAGTGGTGCCTCTGGTTTGGGGAATGGTGTTGAGTGGGAAGAGGGCATGAGGGAACCTTCTAGGTCACTACAAATATTCTATATATTGATCTGAGTGATGTCTACATATGGATTTATATACGTCAACATTCATTGATCCCTATACACAAAATTAGTGCATGTTATGCCCTTCACTGTGGTTTTGGTTACCTATTGCCACGTAATAAACCACCCCAACACTTCGTGGCTTCCAACAATGACAACCTTTTATTACCACCCACAATGCTGTGGGTTGATCAGGAGGCTTCTCCTCGGGGGACTTCAGTCAGAGAGTGGCCGAGGCTGGAGTCATCTGGAGGCTCCCCTGGGATCTGGGATACTGGGGTGACTGGACCTCCACATAGTCTCAGGATTTCTCCTCTTCACATGGCCTCTCCACAGGGTCTCTTCAGTAGGGTAGCCACATACAGCCGCCATGGAGTATGCCACTCAGACCTCCCTTCAAGAGAGAACCTCTGTGAGGAGTAGTTAGCTAACAGCTTCTAGAGGTTATATATTCAATATCTACCACAACCTTCACATAGAGGCCTTGCACTCCCTGGGCCTTTCCTAGCCAACGATTGAGTGCATTGGGGTACTGCAACTGGGCCCTTCCTGCCCACTGCAGAACATCTCTAATGCGTGATCTTTTCTCTGGGGCTCCCCATCAGGCTAGGCAAGGATTTCTCAGAGCTGCCCCACTTTTCACCTGATCTTCCTGTTTCCCTTGCTCCTTTCCCAACTGTCAGACCTGAAGCACAATCTGAAAGCTTTCTCGGCCAACCCCTGCTCTCTCTCCCTTTTCTCCTTCACTAGCATTTCCCTAATTGCTTCTTGGAGGGTCTGAACTGAGAGGGCTCCCAAAAACAAATATTCCAAGAGAAAGGAAGGAGAATCTGCCAGTGTTCCTAAAGCCCAGCCAGAAATGGCCCAGGGCCACTTCTGCTATATTCTATTAGGGTTTTGTTTTTTTTTTTAAGTTTATGTATTGAGAGAAAGAGAGAGAGACAGAGGCTCCATGGTGTCAGACACAGGGCTCAAACCCACAAACCATGAGATCATGACCTGAGCTGAAATCAGGAGTCAGATGCTTAACCGACTGAGCCACCCAGGCGCCCCTACCTTCCTATTGTTGAACTCAAGTCACAGACCAGTCAGATTCATTGTGGAAGGGGAATACCAGGGCTTGACTATTCAGATCATTTATGAAGACTGGCTACCACAACCGTGTATGTGTTATACCTCGATTTAAAAAAGCTTTTTAAAAAGTTTGTCATTTGGAGAGGCTTTGAGCTCTGGAGCTGGAGGCGGATTGTATACCAGGGAGACAGAGCATGAGGGAGAGAGACCTCTCAAGGACAGTGCCGCTGCCCATGTTTTGCTTCATATGTAGGCTTAACTGTGACCTAGATGTATTCCATTAACAGGGGTCATTCATGTGTCACCTCAGCCTTGTATACCTCCCGGTGGTGGAGGCAAGGCCCACTAAGCACTGGCTGATTTGGGCTGACTTCGCCTGGGAGCTCTTGTCACGAAATTTTTCAGTTTAATCATTATTTGAGTTTAATATAGACAGTAATCTGATCTAAGTAAGTCATTACATTGCATCACATCTGGCAGTAGAAAAGCCAAACATGCTATTGTGCTTCCTTTAAAAAAAGAGAGAGAGAGAAGAAGACTCAAAAAAGACAACAATTTTTTTCTTTCTTTTATTTGTATATATTGTATCTTACCAACAAATGCTTGTAGTCAAAGGACCAAGGAAAAGCTATGGAAGGAAATTAAAGTTGAGGAAAGAGGTTTTACTGAAAACACCAAAGTGAGATTGAAGTTAAAACCCAGGGTCATCAGGTTCAGATAAATAATCCATAGACAAGAACCAATTTAGATCTCCGGTTGGGTTGGTAAAGTACCAGCCTGAAAGAGAAACTTTTGCACTGTAGGTTGTCTGGACAGACATTTTCTTGAATGATGGTGGAGTGGGAAGGGCTTTCACTATTGACTGATTGATTGATCGATGTTTTAAGTAATCTCAACACCCAGGGTGGGGCTTGAGCTCACAACCCCGAAATCAAGAGTCGCACACTCCTCCGACTGAGCCAGCCAGGCCACCCAGCTTTTATTTTTTAAATTAAAGTACATACAATTGACACTAACATGCATAGATCTTAAGTATACAGTTCAGTGGGTTCTCACAATTATATACCGGTGCGACCACCACCCTAATAAAGACATAAAATATATCCTTCATCCCAGAACGTTTTCTTGTGTCTCTTTCCAACCGATCCCCGTTCAATCCCCAATCCCCTGCAACCACTTTCTGATTTTTAGTACTGTAGGTTAGTTTTGCTTGTTCTAGAATCTCATTTATGTGGAATCCAACAGAATGACTTCTTTCATTCGACATAATGTTTTTGAGATTCATCTGTATTGCTGTATGTGTCCTATTTATTTCCTTTTTATTACTCAGTAGCATTCCACTGCATAAGTATACCATTACGTCACAATCCATTTTCCTGCTGATGGATATCTCAGTTTCCAGTTTGGGGCTTCAATGAATATAGGTGCTACAAACAACTTTAAAAAATTTGTTTTAATGTTTATTTATTTTTGAAAGAGAGAGAGAGAGAGAAAGTATGAGCAGGGGAGGGGCAGAGAGAGAGGGAGACACAGCATCGGAAGCAGGCTCCAGGCTCCGAGCTGTCAGCACAGAGCCCGGTGCAGGGCCCGAACCCACAAACCATGAGGTCATGACCTGAGCTAAAGTCAGATGCTTAACTGACTAAGCCACCTAGGTGCCCCCAAAAACAACTTTTTGTACATTTGGGGGGGAGGCAAATGTTTTCATGACTCATGAGAAAATACCTAAGAGTGGGATTCTTGGATCCTAGAGTAAATATGTGTTTAACCTTATAAGAAACTGACAAAAAATTCTCCAAAGTTGTACCATTTTATAGTCCTAACAGCAGTTCGAGAAGATTCCAGTTGTTCCACATCCTTGCCAATAGTTGGTGTTATCAGTCTTTTTTATTTTAGTCAGCGTAGTGATATCTCAATTAGGTTTTAATTCCATTTCTGTAATGAATACTGATGTTGAGCACCCATTTGTGTGCTTATGGGACATCCTTATATCTTCTTTGGTGAAGTGTCTGTTTTTAATGCCTTCTGTCTGCCTTTTTTTTTTTTACTGTCTGCTTTATCCCCTTTAAAGAAGCAGTTATCCAAGTTCAGTCTGAAAGAGCCCTGTGATGAAACAGATCAATTCAAGAAGTACATTTAGCCACTATAGCTTTTTATACTGGTCCAGTTTCACTGTTAAAAAGTGAATACCTTTGCTCAAATAAATTGGTGTGACCTCTCCAAAGTAAAACGCTGACTTTAGTATTTTATTTCCAACTCTGAGGTGTATGTGTGTACTCTAAATAAACAGTTTCACCACAAGCAAGAGAACTGGAGGCTACGGTCTATTATAAATAAATTATGTTTTAAAAAACCAATCTATTTGCTTTAAATGAACTCTGGCCTTGGGGAACATTGCAAATCTTAAGCGTTTCTATTCCCACAAAATGAAGCTGAGGCAACAAGCATCTGTGTATAATCAATTGGTCTTAAAAGGCTTTAGAATGGTTGGCAGGAAGTAAAATGTAGGGTCTCATTAAAGGATGAAGAAGAAAACTTCATTTTCACCCACAAGAAAGTGTTTCAATAAAGAATCAGAATCTTACAGAAAGGAAGCCTTGGATTTCTGAGGCAGGTTTATTCCAGTGCATTTAACTTTAATGTTGGCTATCACGAGTAACACCAGATGTGTTTTTCTGCTGAAGGATGAATCAGCTTGAATGCTTGATTAGTCCATCTTTGTGGGTGAAGACTTATGTTTTTTAAGTTTATCTATTTTGAAAGAGAGAGCGCATGAGCCAGCAGGGGAAGGGCAGAGAGAGAATCCCAAGCAGGCTCTGCACCGTCAGCACAGAGTCTTATGCGGGGCTCGATCTCACGAACCGTGAGATATGACCTGAGCCGAAACCGAGAGTCGGACGCTTAACCCACTGAGCCACCCAGGCTCCCCAGTAGGTGAAGACTTATTAATTGGTACTTTTATGTGCTGTAAGGAACTGACATTGCTGAATATAATCATAAATGTGATGGTAGGATGTGGTACATCAGTATCAGTCATATCTCATTCCGCTTAGAGTTGACCAACAAAGCTCTTTTTTTTTCCTGTATACCTATTGCATGATGCTTATATGACAACATTTGAAAGTGCTTTGATTTTTGTCTACTAGTCTTATATTCGATCTTGTCATTTTCTGTGCTCATGAGTACTGATACCAACTTGTTCCTGGCTTGCTTTATCTTGAGTAGCTTAGTCATATTATACTGAGTCACCTAGACCAATGCTTCTCAAACCTTAACGTACATGGGAATCTTCTAGTGATCTTGTTCAAGCGCCGATTCTGATTCCGTAGGTCTGGGGTGGAGCCCAAGAGTCTGCATTTCTAATGAGCTCCTTTTCTGCTCACCCAACTGATCTCACTTTAGTAGCAAGGGGCCACAAAATAATCACAACCTTGTCACTGTTCTGACTCACCTTCAAATGTAATTTACCATTACAAAATTTTAGCTACGCAAACATCATATGATGGCACATGATGTACTTTGCCTACCGAATTGCCGTCATCTCTCATTCCCCCAACCTCAGACACGTTCTGTTTGTTAATCAACTCCCGTTTTATTTGGGACAGTGAAACAACCTTGGTTATTCTACTCCCTTTGCTAAATATCCACTTTCTCAGGGTCCCTTGCGGCTAAAAGTGCCCACGTGACCCAACACTGACCAATGGGATGAAAAGGAAAAGTCTTCTAGAGGCTCCTGGGAAAGATTTTATTTTCCTGCTGAAAGAGACTGTGACACGAGGAAAGTCAGCTTCATCTCCTGATCTTGAAAGTAGGGAAACGCTTTTCCCCCTCTCTAAATCAAATTGAAGTTCAACAGCCAGGCATTTTGCTGACACGGGCTATGTTCGTTTCCTAGGGCTGCAGATAACAAATTATCACAAACTTGGTAGCTTCAAACAATAGGATTTATTCTCTCACAGCCTGGAGGCCAGAAGTGCAAAATCAATGCGTTGCCAAGGTTGGCTTCTCTCTCCTAGCTTCTGGAAGCTACAGACAATCCTTGGCTTGAAGATGCATCACTCCACTCTCTGCCTCCAACCTCCTATGGCCTTCTGCTGTGTGTGTCTCTCAGTACATCGTCTCCTTTTCTGTCTTTTGTGAGGATACCTGTCAATGGATTTAGACCCCACCGCAATCCACAATCATCTCATCTTGAGATCCTCACCTCAACCACATCTGCAAAGGCTCTTATTCCAAATAATGTCACATTCTGAAGTTCTAAGTAGACATATCTTTTGAGGGGACTCTATTCAACCCACTATACAGGCCTTATCTGCCTTTTGGAGGGAGACCCTCCTTTAGCTTAGGCTTCAACTCTGGGGCTTGGGAAATCCATAGTCATAATCCAAGCTTTTATGTCCCTACCAAAGCAGGGGATTCCTCTAGTGGATCCATTCATTCCTTGCCAACTCAGATCTGAGGGTCCTTACAGTGACTCCTAAGGCACACCATGGTCCATCCTCGAGCACCCCTGTGGCCTCCCTGTTAGAGGAGGAAAACATCCCCACCACTGCCACCCTCACTCCTTGGTCTTCACGGCAGATCCGGCTAGGTAATTTGTGGGGCCCAGTGCAAAATGAAAATATAGGGACCCTTGTTCAAAAACCATGAAGAATTTCAAAAGAGTAACAGCAGGGCATTAAACCAAGCACAGGGCCCTGTGTGACCACATGGGTCACTCACACATAAAGCCAGCCCTGTTTCCTGGTCTCCAAGAAGCCAACTATACCTTTGGGTTTGGCCAAATCCATCAAAATTCTCCCTTCTATTCTCTGTCCCTCTGGGAAGATGAATGGAGCATAAAAGCTCTCACCTCCTTTTTGGGGCCTAGAGACTAGAGCTCAGAAAGCAAGTCCCAGCTGAATATAATAGACATAAGCAGAAGTGTTCTCCGTGGTCATCTTTCTGATGAGCCCACAGCATAACAAGAAGATAAGGTAGAATTCAGTACGCAAATTAATTTCTCAATAACTGCTCTGTTACGAAAGTGGCTAAAAAAAATAGCTATCTTTACATGTTCTGAAACTCCTGGAAAACATTAGGGCGGGTCTAGAAGTGAAAACCAAAGAAACAATATAATCAAAAGGAACAAAAAACAACCACCTACCCAAATATCACACCACCTGACCTTCTTAGTCCAATTACATGATTTTTTTTTTACAAGTTCTGAAATATTCTATGGAATAGGGAAGTTACTAACCAAATACTTCTGGTTTGTTTTAAAAACTGTCACCAAAGAAAATGTTAGCCTCGCAAAGCCAACCACCAGCTGAAATGCAAAATGAAATGAAAACTCATCCATTTAGGGTATTAAAAATGAAAAATATGACTGTTTCCTGGGTTCTCCATTTTCATTTCTTTCAGGAACACAAGTATGCAAAACATTGTGACTTAAAAATTTTTGAGATGAGGGGCGCCTGGGTGGCGCAGTCGGTTAAGCGTCCGACTTCAGCCAGGTCACGATCTCACGGTCCGTGAGTTCGAGCCCCGCGTCGGGCTCTGGGCTGATGGCTCAGAGCCTGGAGCCTGTTTCCGATTCTGTGTCTCCCTCTCTCTCTGCCCCTCCCCCGTTCATGCTCTGTCTCTCTCTGTCCCAAAAATAAATAAACGTTGAAAAAAAATTTTTAAAAATAAAAATAAAAATAAATTTTTGAGATGGTTGATTTTCTGGATTTAAGTGTTGTTATAACTTTTAATGGGTACCCACTTCAAAGGAAATCGACAAAATTTTCATTTTTCCACCTGAGTAATTATTTCTACATTGATTATGTCACGTCAAGCTGAGTTTTGTTTCTGTGAGGGCCCCAGAGCTATAATTTCTGTTTTTAGAGTAAGTGATAGCCGATTTTTCCCCACATAGTTTGCTATGAAGTTTTAAGAATTTCAAGTTTGTTGTTTTACAAAGTAAATAAAATAAAATATACACAATTTGAAAACACGTTTGAATTAGTGTCTTAATATGCACAATCCTGCAATTGAATAAAATTCAATGCAATAAAAGTAAGTTTTTATCCCATGAAAAATGCAAATGTAAATATTGATATGAAAAATAACTAATTCTATTTGTGATTACATTATCACTTGAGAAATATGTGTCAGTAGTAAATAAATATATACATATATGAAAAATGCTTGATTTTACAAGTTTTATTTATTTTTTTAATTTTTAATGTTTATTTATTTTGAGAGAGAGAGAGACAGAGTGCAAGTGGGGGAGGGGAAGAGAGAGAAGGAGACACAGAATCTGAAGCAGGACTGAGGCTCTGAGCTGTCAGCACAGAACCCGACGAGGGACTTGAACTCACAAACCACAAGATCATGACCTGAGCTGAAGTCAGATGCTTAGCTGACTGAGCCACCCAGGTGCTCCTACTAGTGATTTTATTTTTAAGTTTATTTATTTATTTGAGAGAGTGGGGGAGGGGTACAGAGAGTGGGAGAGAGGGAGAATCTCAAGCAGGCTCCACACTATCAGCTTATCAGCACAGAGCCTGACAGGGGGCTCTAACCCACAAACTGTGAGATCATGACCGGAGCCGAAACCAAAAGTGGGATGCTTAACTGACTGAGCCACCCAGGCACCCCATTTTACTAATGATTTGATTTGATTTGATTTGATTTGATTTTAAGAGAGAGACGGCGCAAGTGAGTGAGAGGCAGAGAGAAAGGGAGAGGGAGAATCCCACGAGGGGCAGGGAGGGGGGAGGAGAGAAAGAGAGAGAGAGAAGCAGGATTCACCCAGAGAGGGACTCATGTTTACCTAAAGCAGGACTTGAGCTCACCTGAAGCGGGGCTCAAACTCACAAACTGTGAGATCATGACCTGAGCCAAAGTCGGATGCTTAACCGACTGAGCCACCCAGGCTCCCTAGTGATTTTTAAATGTACATTTTTTTTTCTTTTTTTACCCTTTACTGACCTCTCCCTATTTCCTCCACCCCCTACACCCTGGCAACCACTTTTCTACTCTGTTTCTATGAATTTTTATTTTTTTAAATTTCACACGATACCATGTGGTGTCACTTTCTCTGGCTTATATCACTGAGCATAATGCCCTCAAGGTATATCTTGCTGTCATAAGTGGGCAGGATTTCCTTCTTTCTCATGGCTGAATAATATTTAATTGTGTGTATACACACCACATCTTCTTTATCCATTCATCCACTACTGGACGCTTAGGTTGTTTCCATATCTTGGCTGTTGTGAATAATGCTGCAGTGAACATAGGAGTGCAGATATCTCCTCAATATCTTGTTTAAACAAGCATTTCCTTTGGATTTGTGCTCAGAAGTGGGATTGCCGATCATATGGTAGTTCTGCTTTTAACTTTAGAAGAAACTTTCATTCTGTTTTTCGTTGTGGTTGCACCAATTTACATTCCCACCAGTCCATAAGAGTTCCCTTTTCTCCACATTCTCCCCAACACTTGTATTGTATTTAAAATTTTTTTAATTTTTTATTTTCTTTATTTTTTGAGAGAAAGAGAGAGTAAGCGGGGGAGGGGCAGAGAGAGGAACAGAGGATCCAAAGCGCGCTCTGCATTGACAGGCAGACAGCAGCGAGCCCTATGTGGGACTCCAACTTACGAACCGTGAGATCGTGACCTGAGCCAAAGTCAGCCACTCAACCAACTAAGCCACCCAGGCGCCCCTGTATTCTATTCTTAAATGAACACTTTTAAACATGTAAATATTTTACATTTAATTTTTTAATGTTATTTGAGAGAGAGAGAGCATGCGCATGCACATGTGTGTGCACACGAGCGGGGCTGGGGGTGGGTGGGGGCAGAGGAAGAGAGAGAGTCCTGACGCAGGGCTCAGTCCCACAACCCTGGGATCATGACCTGAGCCAAAATCAAGAGTTGGATGCTCAAACGACTGAGCCACCCAGGTGCCCAGAAAAATTTTATATTTAAATATTGTATTAATATATTCAAATGTTATATCTATATTTTTTCTTTTTTTTTAAAGTAATGTCTATGCTCAACGGGGGGCTCGAGCTCATGACCCTGAGATCAAGAGTCACATGCTATACCAACTAAGCCAGCCAGGTGCCCCTATATCTACATATTTTTAAAACTTTTTTTTAAGTTTATATTTTATTTATTTATTTATTTATTTATTTAAATGTTTATTTTTGAGAGAGAGAGAGAGAGAGAGAGAAAGGGCAAGCAGGGGAGGGGCAGAGAGAAAGGGAGACAGAATGTGAAGCGGGCTCTATGCTGAGCATAGAGCTGGACGTGGGACTTGAACCCATGAACTGTGAGATCATGACCTGAGCCGAAACCAAGAGTCAGACACTTAACTGACTGAGCCACCCAGGTGCCCCGCCATATCTATATATTTAAAAAATATTTATATTATATATAAAATATAAATATTTTAAATATTTAAATAAATACTTTTATTCTTTATTTTAGGTTTTATCCTCTGTTTCTTTTTTTAATATAATTTATTGTCAAATTGGCTTCCATACTACACCCAGTGCTCACCCCAACAAATGCCCGCCTCAATGCCCTTCATCCACTTTCCCCTCTCCCCCACCCCCTATCAACCCTCAGTTTATTCTCTGTATTTAAGAGTCCCTTATGGTCCGCTTGCCTCCCTCTCTGTTTTTTTTTAATTTTTTTAATGTCTTTATTTAGTTTTGAGACAGAGAGAGACAGAGCATGAGCATGGGAGGGTCAGAGAAAGAGGGAGACACAGAATCTGAAGCAGACTCCAGGCTCTGAGCTGTCAGCACAGAGCCCGATGAAGGGCTCGACCTCACGGACTGTGAGATCACGACCTGAGCTGAAGTCTGATGCTTAACCCACTGAGCCACCCAGGCACCCCCTCCGTCTCTGTTTGTAACTATTTTTCCCCCTCCCCTTCCCCCATGGTCTTCTGTTAAGTTTCTCAAGATCCACATATGACTGAAAACATATGATACCTGTCTTTCCCTGACTTATTTCACTTAGCATAATACCTTCTAGTTCTCTCTCTCTCTCTCTCTCTCTCAAAATAGATAAATAAACTTTAAAAAAGAAAAGAATAGGGGCGCCTGGGTGCCTCCGTCGGTTAAGCATCCGACTTCAGCTCAGGTCATGATCTCACAGTTTGTCGGTTTGAGCCCCTCGTTGGGCTCTGTGCTGACAGCTCAGAGCCCAGAGCCTGTTTCGGATTCTGTGTCTCCCACTCTCTCTGCCCCTCCCCCACTCATGCCCTGTTCTCTGTCTCTCAAAAAAATGAATAAACATTAAAAATTTTTTAATTAAAAAAATACTTTGAAATAAATATTTTAAAATAAGCAATCTCTTGTCTTTTTGATGATAGCCATTCTAACAGATGTGAGGTGATATCTCATTGTGGTTTTAATTTGCATTTCCCCGATGATTAGTGAAATTGAGTACCTTTTTATATATCTGTTGGCCATTTGTATATGTCCTAAATATGTACATTAAAACAATTTATCCAAACATTTGTCAATCAAGAAGAGTCTGTAAAGCAGCCAAAGCACTAATTTGAGGCCTTAGGGATTGTAATCCGAAGGACACAGAGGGTCTCCAAATCACTGAAAGCATGCTCTGAACTGTAAATGCAGAGTACAGGCTTCTAAAGGCAAAACACACAAGGTTACATAACACATATTTTGAAAGAATTATGACGGCAGAGTTTACACTATCTAATACATGATTGGCTATTTAGCTAACAGGTATTATATTATGTCTATTTCAGTCCAAAGTAGGAGGATGTGTTCCAGGAGTTGCAATTGGTAAAAGTCAAACGTTTATGGTGCTCCGAGAATTGAAACGAGAGGTGCATAGGCCCTACCTCCTCAATATCCTTTTGACCCTGTTTGAAATGACTCTCTTAGCAAAGCTTACTTCATTTTGAATCCTTTTATATTCCCCTCTTTTGATACAGATCTTTCTGATAGGAAAGCATTGATGATAATTTTTAAAACAATTTTTTAAAGTTTATTTATTTTGAGAGAGCACGTGAGGGGGGGAAGGGCAGAGAAACAGGGAGGGGCGGAGTGAAAGAATCCCAAGCCCCTTGTGACTCGGGGCGGGGAGGGCTCGAACTCAGGAACCATGAGCTCATGACCTGAGCCGAAATCAAGAGCCAGACGCTTCACCGACTGAACCACCCAGGTACTCGTAATGATAATTTTTATGATCATGCAGTTCCATTTTGTTACCGGAGTGGTTCAGGTCCATCAGGTCTCCCAGCAGAGGGGAGTGTCACAAGTGATCGATATTTGATATGCTCGGCAAGCTTACAAGCTTGCTAGGTAAGACTCTTACCCATACTGGAGTAACAAGGAGGTTTGAGGAAATAAGGTCTAGATGTCAGGTTCGCGTTTCTTTTCAGCCAAAAAAGATAGATCTGATGAATGATCTTGAGGCTTTGAGCAGCCATCACTTAGACATTTTGAGTAGAAGTATAACAGTGGGAAATACATAGCATGAGCAATGTGAAAATAGCAAATAGGGCACAAATTAAAATGATAATCCAGCTAAAGTGTCAGAAAACTTAACATTAAACCCTCCTGGGGGTAAAGCTTGAATGTCCCTTTAAGGATTTGGCTAGTTTGAATCACTTTGTGGGTTTTAATTCTGCTTGTGAGGTGTTTATCCAAGCGGCAAGAGGTATTAGCTATGGCACAAATTCCTCTTTGGGCTGTAAGTAAATAATCTAAAGCAATCCTGTTGTCGAGGACCACCATAGCTAAGGAATCCGAAGATTTGGGGGAGCCCTGCTGGTTGTGGCAGTGGAGCAAGCTATTCTGTTTACAGTTTTGCTAAGATTTCTCATCATAACGTTTTTTTCGTTAAGTTTTTATTTAAATCCCAGTTAGTTAACATACAGGGTAATATTAGTTTCAGGTGTAGAATTCAGTGATTCATCACTTACATACAACACCCGGTGCTCATCACAACAAGCACCCTCCTTAATCCCCATCACGTGTTTCCCCATCCCCCCCCCCACCTCCCCTCCAGCAACCCTGTTTGTTCTCTATAGTTAAGAGTCTGTTTTATGGTTTGCCTCTCTCTTTTCTTTTTCCCCTATGTTCATCTGTCTTGTTTCTTAAATTCCACAAATGAGAGAAATCATATGATATTTGTCTTTCTCTGACTTATTTCATTTAGTATAATACTCTCTAGCCCTATCCATGTTATTGTAAATGACAAGATTTCATTCTTTTTTATGTCTAACATTCCACTGTATGTATATATACTATATCTTGTTTATCCATTTATCTGTCGATGGACATTTGGGCTCTTTCCATAATTTGGCTATTGTTGATAATGCTGCTATAAACATTGGGGTGCATGTGTCCCTTCGAATCAGTATTTTTGTGTCCTTTGGGAAAATACCTAGGGGTTCAATTGCTGGATTGTAGGGTAGTTCTAGTTTTAACTTTTTGAGAAACCTCCATACTGTTTTCCAGAGTGGCTACACCAGTTTACATTTGCACTAACAACTTTTTTTTTTTTAAGTAAGCTCTAGGCCCAATGTGGGGCTTGAACTCATGGCCCCAAGATCAAGTGTTGCATGCTTTACTCACTGAGCCAGCCAGGCACCCCTCTCATCATAATTTCTAATTCTGCTGGGTCTAATCCAAGCCATGAACCTATGATTCTAAAGCATAGGTTAAATTGATCTCCAGAATATCTGACAGGAAGGTCACAGCCTTGGCTGTGGCCACAGCACAGCCATTGTCTTCACACCCAGAAGGGTCCTCATCCAGGTAATCCTCTATTATTGTTTTAATGTTTATTTATTTTTGAGAGAGAGCAAGCAAGCACGAGCAGGCATGGGAGAGAGAGAGAGGGAGACACAGAGTCTGAAGTAGGCTCCAGTCTCTGAGCAGTCAGCACAGAGCCCAATGTGGGTCTTGAACTTGAACTCGTGAACCATGAGATCATGACCTGAGCCAGTCATTCACCCCAATCCCCTATTATTGATAAGGCTTTCTACTTTCTTAAGTGAGGTTTTGGGGGTAAATTGGCTACAACCATTTTAAGTATAGTAAAAGGGGATGTTAGATGTCCCAGAAAGCATGTGGCAAGGCCTATCCAACTCTCAAGACATTCATAAGCCCAGGACTAGTGATCATATCCACAAATGAAATATATCTCTCTGGTACACAGAAGACTCCAGACCTGTTCTGAGGTTTTATGAATCCATTAATTGGGAGAGATGTGAGAATATACTGAAACCAGGCGTCAGTGAGGGGTAGCGTCCAGGGTTGAGAAGTGAGGTTCATTTGGCAGGCCCCTAGCAGCGTGGGAAGGCCGTGGCTACTCCACATGTCGGGTTTTGCCAGGAGGGTGGGGCCAATGGACTCACTCTTATTACTTTGGTTGCTTCGGGACCAGGAGGGGTGAGGATGAGAGGTAGGGAGGAAGAATGACATTGTAGGAGTATTACAAACAGATTGGGAGTTTTGTGTGGTAGGGTTAGAACATTTGCAGGCCTCATTGTTAAAAACACAGTAAGAGTTCTCAATTTGGGGAGTGTTAGGAAAAAGCAGGGGATAGGACATTGGGGATTGTAGATTTGGACTCGCTAAGCTATAGGAGATGGTGCTTTACTATGACTAAGAGTAGAAGTGGGTATATTTGTAAAAGTGGAAATAGGAATGACTAGGGGGTCATTGTTTTTTGCAAAGTCTCCAATGGAAGAATGATGACAGGTCCAGCGGATAGGTTGCCAGATGAAGATAAGGATTGGGACAGCTGAACAATAATATTATCTTTCCAGGCAGGAGAGGAGATAGGGCAGGGACAAAGGCTGGTAGAATTACAAATTTCATAATGTTGAACATAGGTAAAGGCAGGGAGGGAACAACAATAGGTATAGAGGAACCTTTGAGATTATGGTTACCACCAACAAAGAAACCCTACTGATTTAAAACAGCCAAAATTATAAGAATTCCTACCCAGGGGAACAGTGGTCCAAAGATCTCAGCAAGTTTAGGAATTACCATCAGATTTTGACAGTTAGGAAAGCATTATTGTACTAGCCTGGTCCTGACCCTTGGGAAGGCGGTCTACTCCGATCTTGTCTGCTTCTTCTTCTGGGATATAGTCAGTGTGAGGTCTCTGGTTGGTTTAGTAGTCAAACTGGATGTTGGAACCTTTTTTGAAGTGACAAACCGGGTGGCTCAGTTGGTTGAGCATCTGGCTCTTGATTTCAGCTCAGGTAATGATCCCAGGGTGGTGGGATCGAGCCTCATGTTGGGCTCTGTGCTGAGCATGGAGTCTGCTTAAGATTGTCTCTCTCCCTTTCTACCCCTCCCCTGTGCACATGTGCTCATACTTCGTCTCTCTCTCAAAAATAAATATTTTCTTTTTTTTTTTAAAGATTTGATCTTTATTTTTATTATTTTTTTAATTTTTTTTTCAACGTTTATTTATTTTTGGGACAGAGAGAGACAGAACATGAACGGGGGAGGGGCAGAGAGAGAGGGAGACACAGAATCGGAAACAGGCTCCAGGCTCTGAGCCATCAGCCCAGAGCCTGACGCGGGGCTCGAACTCACGGACCGCGAGACCGTGACCTGGCTGAAGTCGGACGCTTAACCGACTGCGCCACCCAGGCGCCCCAAAAATAAATATTTTCAAAATAAGATTCTCTCTCTCCCTCTGCCTCTCTCCCCTGCTCATGCTCTCTTTCTAAAATTAATTAAAAAATGAGAAACATGAGCCCATGAACCTTCTAATTTAGTGGCACAAGGATTGGCTAGCAATACACGGTATGGTCCCTCTCCAGCAAGGCTGGAGGGAGTCTTTGTGGAGGTTTCTCCCAAGCTGAAGGCTGTAATGTTCAATGTTTTTGTCTCCCAGGAGCATACTGTAGACAGACTGTTCGACCAATTTCTCATTTCTTTGAAGGGCTTTACAGTAAAAGTCATCACATCACCTTTAAGTAAGCTGGGTTCATATGCCCCTTGAGGTTTTTTTCTGTTTTGTTTTTTTTAACAATTACTCATTTTTGAGAGACAGAGAGGGACTGAGCACGAGGAACGGAGGGTCAGAGAGAGAGGGAGACACAGAATCCGAAGCAGGCTCCAGGCTCTGAGCTGTCAGCACAGAGCCCGACGCGGGGCTCAAACTCACAAACCACGATATCATGACCTGAGCCGAAGTCAGACGCTCAACCAACTGAGCCACCCGGGTACCCCGAGGTTTTTTTTTTTTTTTAATGTTTATTTATTTTTGTGAGAGAGAGAGGGAGAGAGAGGATCCAAAGCAGGCTCTGCACTGACAGCAGCGAGCCCAATGCAAGGCTCAAACTCACGAACCATGAGGTCATGACCTGAGCTGAAATCGGACACTTAACCAACTGAGCTGCCCAGGTGCTCCTTGTTGTTTTTTTTTTTTTTTTAAACGCAGGCTCTGTGCCTAATGTGGGGCTTGAACTCATGACCCTGCGATCAAGGGTCACATGCTCTACCGACTGAGCCAGCCAGGTGCCCCTAATATGCCCATTGATTCAATCTCATTGGCATTTCAGTAATGGTTTCAAAGGGTGATGGTTCCTGTCTCGTATAGGGAATGGATCTAAGATTCAACAGCACTAAGGAAACAGCTTTTGGCCATGGCAGATGAAAGATTCCATGAGTTTTACAGATTGGATTTTTATAATACCACTGGTTCGTTCCACAAGGACAGAGGATTGGGGGTGATAGGTACAGGAAAATGTTGCAAAATTGAAGAAATGTGGCAAATGGCCTGTAATATTTGTTCTGTGAGATGAGTCCTTTGGTCATTGTGAAGTTCCGAGGGTGTTCCTCAATTTGGAATTATCTTCTCCAACGATATTTACCTACCGCTGAGACTGTACTATGACCAGGAAAGGCTTCTACCCAGTGAGAACATATACAAACTATTACTAAAACCTATTTGTATCTTTGCGATGGTGGTAGCTAGATAAAATCCAACTGCAGTATCTCAGAGGGCCCCGAGAAAGGGTAAGGAAAGACTGTCCTTTCATCACAGGGGACCTAAAGCCTGCTTTAGGCTTTACACAGTGACAGCGTGCAATAGTGACATCTGGGGAGAGAGCGAGAGGATTTCGTAAGATGTTAATCTACTGGAGGATAGGTGCCAAGTATGATGAGAGCTCATTATAATAGAATTGGCAAGAGGGGTTGCTTGTTTTTGTGACATACATTTTAAAATGATGACTGAATTGCTTCTCGGCCTTTTGGCGAAGTGTAAAATGTATCAAGTGTAAAATGATGACCGACACCATTATATCAAGACACATTGAGAGTTCCAGGAATTTCACACAATTTTTGGAACACTATATACCTATACAGATGTAATATAAACAAGGTTTGCTATTATTTCTTATTTGGCAATGCTTCTCATGTGACTTAACATATCAGATAAGCCTAAGTAGTTTAACATATCCTTTGGAATGTTCCAGAGACCCTCTGGAAAAAAAAGAATCCTAAAGCTTCTTCCAGATCAAAAAGATTTTATTTAGAATTTGGTTTGGGGAAGTTTGTAAAAACTATCAAAAAGTTTAGACACTGGCTAAATAGGATTACAGAAAATTATGAAATAATAGTTAATTATCCACTTAACCAAGGGGACAAAAGGATTTCAAGAACAGATATAGAGGATCATATAGCTGCAAAAGCCTTAGCTCTTTTTGAATAGAGAGGACTCCATTTTTCTAGGTAACCAAAGACCTGATAAAGCCACAACATAGAATCTGTTTCCCTGGAAAATTACATTAAAAGTAAAGAAATTTTATTTACAATTTCTTTTTTTTTTTTATTTTTTTTTTTCAACGTTTATTTATTTTTGGGACAGAGAGAGACAGAGCATGAACGGGGGAGGGGCAGAAAGAGAGGGAGACACAGAATCGGAAACAGGCTCCAGGCTCTGAGCCATCAGCCCAGAGCCTGACGCGGGGCTTGAACTCACGGACCGCGAGATCGTGACCTGGCTGAAGTCGGACGCTTAACCGACTGCGCCACCCAGGCGCCCCTACAATTTCTTATTAAGAACCGACCAATAATTGAAGAAAATTTTGTTCTTCTAAGAGAAAAAAAAAACAAATTCTAATTTTGTACCAGTGTACTTTTGATATTAAAACTCATTTTTAAATAAATAAATTTTCACCTTAGCCAGCTTGATTACACATAAAATTCTTCTCCCAAGATTCCTTTTCTACAAACCTTCTACAACTTTCTATGTCCCTTTTAGTTTGTCCCTGTTCTCTTTCCCTTTCTGAAACAAACAGCTTTACTTTGGGACAAAATTACTTTCACTTCCCTCAACAAAGCGCATTTCATTTCCTCATACCTTTTTTTTTTTAAAGTTTATTCTTTTATTTTGAGAGACAGAGTGCGTGTGAGCAGGGGAGGGGCAGAGAGAGAAGGAGAGAGAGCATCCCAACCAGACTCCACGCTGTCAGAACAGAGCCTGATGCAGGGCTCAAACCCACAAACCATGAGATCATGACCTGAGCCAAAACCAAGAGTCTGATGCCTAATCGACTGAACCACCCGGGTGCCCCCTCATACCTTTTTTTTTATGAAAAACACACACTCTACTTTCCATTTGGCCAATTTCTTTTATCCTTATTGGTTTTGGTAGTTTTATGTTCACATATACTAATTAGAATTTTTAACCCTTAGAATCCTAAATTCCTAGTGAAAACTAAGAAGGATTTGTGGCTGGGAGACTTTATCAATACGTTTTATAATTTCTAGAGATATAGTCCCCCTTTATAGTAATTTTAATTTATTTCTTTGTGGCATAAAACCTGTTTATTAACAGACCTAAATTATTTTTTGTTTCTCTGTGAAAAAATTAAAAAGCCAACAGTAAATAAATTTCTGTTTAGGAATCAATGCCTCAGTATATTATCTTATTTAGGAATGATCTAGATAGCCAAAGAACATTCATTAACTAGTTTAACTTAGCATAAGTGTCTGGGTGTTTGGCTAAACTGACTTAGCAGGGTTCTTGCTAAAACTGGATTTTACAAGGAAGTGCCCAGATGGGCCTAAGAGAAGGTTCAGGAGCCCAACCAGAGTTTGGTCTAGCAAAGAATCTTTGTCACCATCACCACAAGATTGTTCTGGTTTACAGATGAGTACCCGCAGTCTTGGAGATTTTAAGAAACTTGCTCAAGATTTTTATGGATATTGGGGCACCTGGCTGGCTCAGTTGGAAGAGCATGCGACTGTTGATTTTGAGGTCATGAGTTTGAGCCCCATGTTGGGTTAGAGATTACATAAACAAGCTTAAAAAAAAAATTTCTTGGAGTGCCTGGGTGGCTCAGTTGTTTGGGTGTCCATCTTCGGCTCAGGTCATGATCTCGCTGTCCGTGGGTTCGAGCCCCGCATCGGGCTCTGTGCTGACAGCTTGGAGCCCGGAGCCTGCTTTGGAATCTGTGTCTCCCTCTCTCTCTGTCCCTCCCCACTCACACACTGTCTCTGTCTCTCTCTCTCTCTCTCTCAAAAATAAATAAACATTAAAAACATTTTTAAAAATGTTTTGGATATACAAACATTGGAGAAATGTAAATAGAATATCAATGCGGGGTGGTTGAGTTCTTTAGCTCATAGAATAAAATTCAGATGAAAAAGAAGTATAGTGAATACCTCATCACAAAATCTTTCTTGTATACTTCAAATACAACCACTTCTTACGTCTCTACTGCTGCCACCCCAGTCCAAGCCACAATCACGTTCACCTGGAGGGCCACAATATTCTGCTAACTAGTTCTCCTGATCCCACCCATGCTTCTCTACAGTCTGTGTCCCTCATGTCTCCTACATATTTCAGCAATCTTATGTGCCTTTTATTCATTTGGCAGACAAGGAAACTTGCATAGATAATTCTAGTTCACCTCATCTCACAACCCCTTGGTCCTCCCAACCCCCAACCAAGGGGGAAAAAAAACCCGAAAGTGCATGAGCCTAAGTTGAACCATTCCCCACCAATAGGACTTGGGCCTTGCTCAGGCCTGGATGGGAAAGTGAGCCTGACCATTGTCTCAACCACCTTCAAGAGTCCCACTCACTTTCTTTGCTCAATTCCCAGCCTGCCAGGTGGAGAAAAAAACCCTTCATTTTGTTTTTTGTTCCATAAATCTTGAGTGTCTCTTTTGGGACAGGTGTTGTCCTATTTACGAGAGACAGGATGGTGACATAAATGGTCCTTGTATTTTGGAGCTTACATTCTAATGAGGGATACTGACAAAGCAAGAAAATAAACAAGTAAAGAGAGAGTTCACACAGTACAATAAGCACTAGGAAGAAAGAGTGTTGTGTTAGATTAGAAAATAATAGGGAGAAGGGGCACCTGGGTGGCTCAGTCGGTTGAGCGTCTGACTTCGGCTCAGGTCATGATCTCACAGCTCGTGAGTTGGAGCCCCGCGTCGGGCTCTGTGCTGACAGCTCAGAACCTGGAGCCTGCTTCGGATTCTGTGTCTCCCTCTCTCTCTGCCCCTAACCCACTGGCATTCTGTCTCTGTCTCTCTCAAAAATAAATAAACATTAAAAAAATTAAAAAAAAAAAAAAAGAAAAGAATAGGGAGGGGGCCAACTTAGACGGAGTGGTTGGCAAAGATCTCCCTGGGAAAATGACGTATAAGCTGTGACTCAAAGGAAGAGAAGGAGGGGTGGGGTTGGTGTATGGAGAGGCAGAAAGAGAACAGTGAGTTCAAAGGCCCTGAGGTAGAACAAAAAAATTTGGCAAGTTCAGTAAACTGAAAGAAGAACAGAATGTTCTTGGTATGCAGTGCGCATGAAATGTGTCTGAGAGGTAGTCAGGAATCCGATTATGTAAGGCCTTAGTGACTATGGTAATAAGTTTGTATTTTATTCAAGTTACAATAGGAAGGTATTCAAGAGTTAAGTAAGAAAGAGATATAGTCAAATATCTCTAGATAGTGTGTGGGAAGTAAATTAGAATGGTTAAGGATGACAGTGGGAGACTGGGTAGGCGCTCTGGTCAGGTTTGTGATAATGGTGGTTGGGACTAGGCTGGAAGCCATCAAGATGGAAAGGATTGAAGGGATCTGAAGATATATTTTGAAGGTAGAATCAAAGGAAATTGCTAGAAAAAATCCACTTTTATCAAATAGTAATAGACTCATTTGTTTCATTAATAATAAAAACCCATGAAATACCCCTAGGTCAAAATGGCAGAAAAATATATGTAAAGTGTATTCTAGAAAGAAAAATTATATTGCTCTTTGTGATTTAAATTTAAAGAAATTAAAAAAATTTTTTTTAATTTTTTTTAACGTTTTTATTTATTTTTGAGACAGAGAGAGACAGAGCATGAACGGGGAGGGGCAGAGACAGAGAGGGAGACACAGAATCGGAAGCAGGCTCCAGGCTCTGAGCCATCAGCACAGAGCCCGACGCGGGGCTCGAACTCACGGACCGCGAGATCGTGACCTGAGCTGAAGTCGGACGCTTAACCGACTGAGCCACCCAGGCGCCCCTAAAACAATTTTTTAATAAAGAAATTATTCTGAAGGGTTTAGATGAAATATGGTATAAAAATCTGTATGAACCCTTATATAATTGTCATCAGATTTGGAAAGAGACATCATTCTAATTCCTCTGAAATGAGAAAAAAGTTATATTCAGGCACTTACAATTAGAAAACTGATGACTCACAAACAAAATCAGTCAAATGTTTGATCACTTCAAACATTTTTTCATTTAAAACATTTTTTAAGTAGACTCTACCCCCACTCCCCCCCCCAAAACATGGGGCTCAAACTCACGGAGATCAAGAGTCCCATGCCCTACTGACTGAGCTAGCTATGCTCCTCCATTTAACACATTTTTAAAGAAATTGCTGATGGATTCGATGTAGAAAGAATCACAAATGACTTTAAAGTTTCTGGTTAGACAATCAGTTGGTTGGTACTAACTTTTTAAAAAAAAGTTTATTTATTGGGGTGCCTGAGTGGCTCAGTCGGTTTAACGGCCAACTTTGGCTCAGGTCACGATCTCACAGTTCCTGAGTTTGAGCCCCACATGGGGCTCGCTGCTGTCAGCACAGAGCCTGCTTGCGATCTTCTGTCCCTCTCTCTTTCTTCCCTCCCCCTGCTTTCTCTCAAAAATAAATAAACATTAAAAAATTATATCTACAGGGGCGCCTGGGTGGCTCAGTCGGTTAAGCACCAACTTTGGCTCAGGTCATGATCTCGCGTTTCGTGAGTTCGAGCCCCACATGGGGCTCTGTGCTGACATCTCAGAGCCTGGAGCCTGCTTCAGATTCTGTGTCTCCCTCTGTCTCTGCTCCTTCCCCACTCGTGTTCTGTCTCTCTCTGCTTCTCAAAAATAAAAAAAAAAACATTAAAAAATTATATATCTACAAAAAAATGTTTATGTGTTTTGAGAGAGAGAGCAGGGGAAGGGCAGAAAGGGAGAAAGAGAATCCCAGGTAGGCTCTGCACTGTCAGCACAGAGCCTGGCATGAGGCTTGATCCCACGAACCATGAGATTGTGACCTGAGCTGAAATCAAGAGTCGGCTGCTTAACCGACTGAGGCACCCAGGTGACAACCCCCCCCCCCCAGTATTGACTTTTAATGAGATCAAGACAGCTGAACAGGACGTGAGGTAAAGGTTGTACACCAGGATTAAAAGTTCAGTTCTGGACATGGTAAGTTTCAGATGGGCTTAACCTTCTTGACTCTGGATCAGGTAAGCCCAAGATGGTTCTCTGTGAAAATATACGTGACCTAAATTGGCACAACTACAAATTGGGAACCAATAAGAGGAGGGGGGAGAAGGAGGGAAATTTGTAAAAGACTTTCAGAAAATAAAACCACCCAGAACTGTTGTGGTTCTTAGAGTTTATCTGAAACTTTCAAATAAGACTATGAGGTAGGTACAGAATTATTGCTCTCCTATGTATGAGTAAACAAAAGGAAAGGAAGCTTAAGAAAACTCATCCAGGGGCGCCTGGGTGGCGCAGTCGGTTAAGCGTCCGACTTCAGCCAGGTCACGATCTCGCGGTCCGTGAGTTCGAGCCCCGCGTCGGGCTCTGGGCAGATGGCTCAGAGCCTGGAGCCTGTTTCCGAATCTGTGTCTCCCTCTCTCTCTCTGCCCCTCGCCCGTTCATGCTCTGTCTCTCTCTGTCCCAAAAATAAATAAACGTTGAAAAAAAAAAGTTTTAAAAAAGAAAACTCATCCAAACCACACAGCTAATAAGGGGAAAGAGTTAGTATTATATAAATTGTAATGATTTATGGTAAATGTAGGAAAAGATTACCTTATTTTTCTATGACCTTGTATCAAACAGTAAGTTATTGTCCCCAGCTCCAAACCAATCCTTCTATATTCTGGCTGATGATGCCAGGCCTTGGGACTCTGTAAACCACACATCTGCCAGCAAGGGGAGTGAGAGAGAGAGAAAGAGAGACAGAGACAAAAACAGAGATAGAGACAGAGACAGAGACTGTAAGGCTGGAAAAGGAGGAAGAGACTCGCCCTCCCTATCTGCTCCCTACAGCTTGGCAGCCGGAGTTCCTTCCTACAGGAGCATCTGAATTCGCCTGGAAACTCTTCCAACATTTGCAGAACTAGCTTCATTGTTGCTGCCTCTCACTTCCAGAGATAGCAGCCCCGGTTAGCAGCACCCCTCCCCTGAAGTCTGGGTCCCTGTCCCCTCCTCTAAGTTTCTAAGTTGTTTTTTAAAAATATTTTATTTATTTATTTATTTTAAGTAAACTCTACACCCAACATGGGGCTTGAACTCATGACCCTGAGATCAAGAGTCCCAGGCTCCACCAACTGAACCGGCCAGGCACCCCTCTAACTTTTAATAATTCCAACTTCTTCCTTTGTTCACTCAGCCATGACACCTTAGAGTGTCTTTACCGTTTCATAGTTAACATTTATGTTAAATGTTTTTTTTCAAATTCTAACCTATTATTTATTTTAGAAAGGAAAATGGAATTATAGGATGTCCCTTTAACAGGATTTTCCCAGGTTCTCTTAAAGCTAAAGAGATAATTACAAGTTTTCAAGAAAATGTATTGGATAAAAGCTTTTTTTTGCCCAACTGATTTAACACGACTCAGTTTGGATTCCAAAGGAGAGCCCTCTTCCAGAGACAGGTTTTTCCCTCCAGAACTTATTTATTTTGCATGAGTTCTTTGTACCCTTTGACCAACACCTCCCTGTGTCCCCCTCCTCCTAGCCCCTGGCAACGACCCTTTTGCTCTCCGCTTCTACATGTTTGGCTGTTTTAGATTGCACATATGAGTCAGACCATGCAGTCTTTTGTTTAAACAACCAGTGTGGTTTCTGTCTCCTAAATGACCCTGGTTGACACAGGCTTGAAAAATGAACATTACCAGCCAATGTCACTTATGAATACAGATGCTAAATCTTAAATAAGATTTTAGTAAACTCAGAAGGAAAAACGGTTAGAGGAACAGCCTGTGGGCGTGAAATGGATCATCCTGCTGATGCAGGCCTAATTGGCTAACCCGTTGATTTTGATACATTCTTATGGAGAACCACCTATAGGCAAGATGCCATCAGGAACAGGCCACAAGACTGGGAGAAAATGTTTGCAAATCATGTGTCAGATGAAGAATTTGTATCTAGAATATATAAATAACTCCTACAACTCAGTAGTAAGAAGCGAAATAACCCAATTTAAAAACGGGCAGATTAGGGGCGCCTGGGTGGCTCAGTCGGTTAAGCGTCCGACTTCGGCCCAGGTCACGATCTCGCGGTCCGTGAGTTCGAGCCCCACGTCAGGCTCTGGGCTGATGGCTCAGAGCCTGGATGCCTGCTTCCGATTCTGTGTCTCCCTCTCTCTCTGCCCCTCCCCCGTTCATGCTCTCTCTCTGTCCCAAAAATAAATAAACGTTAAAAAAAAAAAACTTTAAAAAAAATTAAAAAAAAAACGGGCAGATTATCTGAATAGACATTTCAGCAAAGAAGATAAATGAACGACCAATAAGCACATGAAAAGATGCTTAACCTCATTAGGGAAGTAGAAATTAAAACCACAGGGATATATCACTTCAACCCATAAAAATGGCTGTAATCAAAAAGACAGACAATAACAAGTGTTGGCGAGATTGCGGAGAAACTGAAACCCTCATAGAATCCTGGTGGGAGTGTAAAATGGTGCAGCTGCTTTGGAAAATAATATGGCAGTTGATTAAAACGTTAAACATAAATGTACCATATGACCCACCGATTCCATTCCTACGTGAATACCCAATAGAAATTAAAATATGTCTATACCAAGACTTGCATTTGACTATTCATAGCAGCATTTTTTTAAAGATTTTCTTTTTAAGTAATCCCTGCACCCAACATAGAGCTCAAACTCACAACCCGGAGATAGAATTGCACACTCTAACGACTGAACCAGCCAGGCACTCCTATTTACCAGTTTTTAAAATACTCATTTAATTTTCTAACATGCACTAAAGATGACCAATGAGTCTTTCAGTGTTATATTTTTTTCAAGTAATCGTGATGAATTTATTAATTGATGAATGTATGATGTGTTTAGTTTCTATTCCTTTTTTAAGTTTATTTATCTTGAGAGGGAGAAAGAGAGTGGGGAAAGGAACAGAGAGAGAGAGAGGGAGAGAGAAAATCCCAAGCAGGCTCCATGCTATCAGTGCAGAGCCCAATGAGGGGCTCAAACCCACACACCATGAGATCATGACTTGAGCCGAAACCAAGAGTCTGAAAATGCTCAATGGACTGAGCCACCCAGGCACCCCTGGCTTCTATTCTTAATAGCTTTCGAGTTGATACATACGCATGTAAAATACAGAAAAGAAGAAAAAAGTCATCCATAATCATATGCACAGAGGCAACCACTTAACATTTTGATTCATTTCCTTCCAGTCTTTTTTCTATGCGTATAGTTTTATTGGGTGTGAACATACTAGATTCCAAATACTTTAGCATTTATTCAACACAAATATGAACACTGCCTCATGCCAGTAGCACTAGAGAAAGGGCTAAAGACCGGTTTCTGGCCTTCTAAGAGCTCAGCACAGTGGTCCTGTTGTCTTGACAACAGTACAGTCATTTTCCCATGAATCCTGTGATCCAGGAGTCTGCAGCCTAGCAAGGAAGAAAATATACAACTAACTATAATTCAAGGTAAAAACTATTCAGTGGCATGAAATGAAAATCATATGGGAGTTGAGAGGAAGGAGAGATGACTTCTACTGACCATGTCTCCTTCCCATGACACTGCCTTCCCAAGTGGAGCCACCTCTGCTCTGCGGCCGGCATCCCTTAAGATGTTACTATGATTATCCAGAAAAGAAACGAAGGACTCTAGATCAGTTCTTCCCCTTAGCCATATGTAAGATCACCTGCGGTGCTTTTAAAGCTCTTAGGGTGCACCACAAAACCAATTATGTCAAATTCTGAGCGGGGGAGAGACCCAAGCTTCAGCATTTTAAAAAAACTCCCAGGATGAGGGGCGCCTGGGTGGCTCAGTCCGTTGAGCATCCACCTCTTGATTTCAGCTCAGGTCATGAGCTCATAGTTTGTGGGTTTGAGTTCCACGTCGTCGGGTTCTGTGCTGACAGCAAGGTGCCTGCTTGGGATTCTCTCTCCTTCTGCCCCTTACCCCCCTCCGCTGCCCTGCTTGCGTGCTCTCTCTCTCTCTCAAAATAAATAAATAAACATTTACAAAAAACTTCCCCAGATGATTCTCCAGATGCAAAGTCCTATGCCAAAGCCCTATGCCAAATTCCGTGCAGTGCTGTAGAAAAATACAAAATACATACCTGTATATGAAGGCACTTTGCTCTTTAATAACAGGCTGCTGTTACATGAAGTTATTTCCCTTGTGCATTTCTGTCCATTCAAGCAATTAAAGAGAAATACTTTAGCCATCGGAATTCATAACTATGTGTACCTTATTAATTGCCCACTCTGACAGAACTAGTGGACTTAAGACACAAATGGGAACTGCAAGTTCAAAGCTATCAAAAAGTTAATGATTTATCCTTCCCCCTGGTGCAGAAAGATGACTCCTTGATTACACGTGTTTATTTTGAAAGCAATACCTGCTATAAAGGGGCGCCTGGGTGGCTCAGTCGGTTAAGCGTCCGACTTCGGCTCAGGTCACGATCTCGCGGTCTGTGAGTTCGAGCCCCGCGTCGGGCTCTGTGCTGACTGCTCAGAGCCTGGAGCCTGTTTCAGATTCTGTGTCTCCCTCTCTCTCTCTGACCCTCCCTCGTTCACGCTCTGTCTCTCTCTGTCTCAAAAATAAATAAACGTTAAAAAAAATTAAAAAAAAAAAAAAAGAATGATTCCTGGGGCGACTGGGTGGCTCAGTCGGTTGAGCGTCTGACTTCGGCTCAGGTCATGATCTCACAGCTCGTGAATTCGAGCCCCTCGTCGGGCTCTGTGCTGACAGCTCAGAGCCTGGAGCCTGCTTCCGATTCTGTGTCTCCCTCTCTCTCTGCCCCAACCCACTTGCATTCTGTCTCTGTCTCTCTCAAAAATAAACATTAAAAAAAATTTTTTTAAAAAGAACGATTCCTATCTCCATTCCCTTCATCTAGAAGCCTAAAATTGTAGCCACCTTTTAAAAATGGTTTTATTTCCCAATCAAAATTGCACCAGCATTCTTCTCGAAACTAGAACAAGCAATCCTAAAATTCATATGGAACCACAAAAGGCCCCGAATAGCCAAAGGAATTTTGAAGAAGAAGACCAAAGCAGGAGGCATCACAATCCCAGACTTTAGCCTCTACTACAAAGCTGTCATCATCAAGACAGCATGGTATTGGCACCAAAACAGACACATAGACCAATGGAATAGAATAGAAACCCCAGAACTAGACCCACAAACCTATGGCCAACTCATCTTTGACAAAGCAGGAAAGAACATCCAATGGAAAAAAGACAGCCTCTTTAACAAATGGTGCTGGGAGAACTGGACAGCAACATGCAGAAGGTTGAAACTAGACCACTTTCTCACACCATTCACAAAAATAAACTCAAAATGGATAAAGGACCTAAATGTGAGACAGGAAACCATCAAAACCTTAGAGGAGAAAGCAGGAAAAGACCTCTCTGACCTCAGCCGTAGCAATCTCTTACTCGACACATCCCCAAAGGCAAGGGAATTAAAAGCAAAACTGAATTACTGGGACCTTATGAAGATAAAAAGCTTCTGCACAACAAAGGAAACAACCAACAAAACTAAAAGGCAACAAACGCAATGGGAAAAGATATTCGCAAATGACATATCGGACAAAGGGCTAGTATCCAAAATCTATAAAGAGCTCACCAAACTCCACACCCAAAAAACAAATAACCCAGTGAAGAAATGGGCAGAAAACATGAATAGACACTTCTCTAAAGAAGACATCCGGATGGCCAACAGGCACATGAAAAGATGTTCAGCGTCGCTCCTTATCAGGGAAATACAAATCAAAACCACACTCAGGTATCACCTCACGCCAGTCAGAGTGGCCAAAATGAACAAATCAGGAGACTATAGATGCTGGAGAGGATGTGGAGAAACGGGAACCCTCTTGCACTGTTGGTGGGAATGCAAATTGGTGCAGCCGCTCTGGAAAGCAGTGTGGAGGTTCCTCAGAAAATTAAAAATAGACCTACCCTATGACCCAGCAATAGCACTGCTAGGAATTTATCCAAGGGATACAGGAGCACTGATGCATAGGGCCACTTGTACCCCAATGTTCATAGCAGCACTCTAAACAATAGCCAAATTATGGAAAGAGCCTAAATGTCCATCAACTGATGAATGGATAAAGAAATTGTGGTTTATATACACAATGGAATATTACGTGGCAATGAGAAAAAATGAAATATGGCCTTTTGTAGCAACGTGGATGGAACTGGAGAGTGTGATGCTAAGTGAAATAAGCCATACAGAGAAAGACAGATACCATATGGTTTCACTCTTATGTGGATCCTGAGAAACTTAACAGGAACCCATGGGGGAGGGGAAGGAAAAAAAAAAAAGAGGTTGGAATGGGAGAGAGCCAAAGCATAAGAGACTGTTAAAAACTGAGAACAAACTGAGGGTTGATGGGGGGTGGGAGGGAGGAGAGGGTGGGTGATGGGTATTGAGGAGGGCACCCTTTGGGATGAGCACTGGGTGTTATATGGAAACCAATTTGTCAATAAATTTCAGAAAAAAAAAAAAACCACTAAAAAAAAGTAATATAAAATGTTCATGAAAATAAATAAATAAATAACATACCCAGAGAAATAATCCTTTAACCTTTATAAAACTGAAAAAATAAATAAATAAAAATAAAAATGGTTTTATTGTGAAATAATTTCAAACTTAAAGAAAAGTTGCAAAAGCAGTACAAAGAAATCCCATAATCACCCCAATTGATCAATTGTTAACATTTTACCACATTTCCTTTATGATTGTCTCGATAGATAGATAGATAGTAGTAGATGGTAGATTGACGTAGATAGAAAACAAAATTTTTGACCCTTCGTAGAATAAATTTATCGTGTCCCTATTCTCCCTAAATACATCAAAGTGTATTTCCCAATAATAAAAAACATTCTCTCATATAACCACAGTTCAATCACAAGAATCGGGAAATTTACTATTGATACAATACTATTATCCAATCTACAGTTCAGATTCACATTTTCTCCACTGTCGCCATAATGTCCTTTCAAGCTCTTTTCTTCCAGTCTAGGACCCAATCCAGGAGTACTCTGCATGGCATTTCGCTGTCCTCTCTCTCCAGTCAGTTCCTCAGCCTCCTTTGCCTTTCGTGACATTGATAGTTGTAAAGAGGACAGGCCAGTTATGTTATGGAAGGTCCCTCAATCTAGGTTCGTCCGATGTTTTCACATGATCAGATAGAGTTTTGCATTTTGGGATGGGGATGCCACATAAAAGATCTTGTGTCCTCCTCGGGGTACGACACGGGGTCAGCTTGTCCCGTTACTGGTGAGGGCGGTGTCTCGTGTCTGCCAGGCTTCTCTGCTGTGAAGTTACTGATTTTCCCTTTCTAATGTCATTTTTGGGGACTTGCCGGGCCAGGACTAAGATGTGGTGAGTGAGGCACCTGAGGCACAAGACGCGAGGGGACACCCACTCTCAGAGGCACGTGAGCGTTAGCCCAGGCCCTGCTAGGGAGATACTATTCTCCCGTTTTGAAAACATCTTCTCACGTTAGCAATTCATCTGCCGTTTCTCCTCAGGTTCAGGAGGAAATCTTGCAATCTTAACGTTATTATATCATATTTGAAAATTAAAATTGAAGTCAAATTCTGACATCAAATTTAGTCTACACGAGAAGAGGAAGCAGGAAGCACAATCTAGGTGGGTGAGGATAAAAACACCAAAAGCCAAAGCAGGTGGGAAAGAGTATGCTGGGCAAAATGTCACTGGTGCTCAGAGCAGTGAGCGTGACTCGGGATCCCCGTGTGGGCCTCCTAACTGGATACCTAAGTCCATCTCTGTCCCCTTTCAGCCCAACTCAACGCAGAAACTTGAAGCACCATCCTGGCGATGGTCATGCTCTCCCACCGAAAGGTAAGGGCTCACCAGCCCGCCCCTGTCCACCGTTCTGACCTCTTCTCCCACCTGTGCCGGAGCTCGCTCGAGGTGCCGCTCTTTGCACGCTCCCTCCACTTGGCCTCAGGGACTTTGCGCTAGCTCCCTGGCCAGGGACACTGTGTCTCAGATAGCCACGTTGCTCCCTCCGTCCACTCATCCAGATCTCTGCTCAACCTCCTGAGAGATGCCTTCTCTGACCACCCCCAGGGTCCCTCCCTGCTCACGCCCACTCCCTAGCTCCCTCCCCTACTTGACTCCTCTCCAGAGCACATGCAGCCACCTGACGCACAAACGTGTTTCTCTGTTTTAGCTAGTTCAGCCCACTGCAAGGTGAGCTCCATCAGGGGACAGATTTTTGCCAGTGTTGCTCACTTCTGGATCCCCAGTGCCTAGAATATGCCTGGCATGGAAGAGCTCAGTGAATATGTGTGTGTGTGCGTGCGAGAGAGAGAGAGAGAGAGAGAGAGAGAGAGAGACCGAGAGTGAGAAAGGAGATCCCAGAAGGCTGACGTGGGTTGGACCCTCTGACAGGATGTTTAGCGTGAAGCTAATGAAGCTTAAGGAAAGTTCCAGCAACGTGTTTACAGGGCCCTGTGTTTACATTTGCAAAACCAAAATGCATGAGCTGAAATCAGTTAAAAACACGGTCTCCTTCCATTCCAGTGTCCCTCCTGTCACACTTCCTGTGATGGCTTTGTCCTGCCTCAACGTAGCTAAGCTGGAGCTATGTTCTCTTCCCTAGATGGTTCCAAGTTCGCACTGGCCACTAGAGACATTTTGTGGGTGGCCGGTGTTAACTAGCAGTCACATTTTCGAAGGTCTGAAGGTCCAGGGTGCCAGGCACTGTGGCAGCTTGCACGCAGTGTCACTGATCTGATGCTCACTTAGCTGGGCCTGGGCAGCGCTCAGGCCCACAGCTCCTTCTGTCGTCACCAGATGCCCTCCTACTTTCAGCTCTCTTTCCCACCTGCTGGTCCAGATGTCCTTATAGAAACTTCAGGTTCGACCACAGACACAGCGGCAGCCGCCTCCACAGCCTTGTCACCCGGCTCCCAGAGCTGCCAAAGATCTGACCCTATAATGTGTCCCTTACTGTATATCATCCATGGCAGTTCCCCTTCCTCCATGAACCCTGACTGATACACTTCCCATCATGCTTAGTGGCACTGGAGCGGCCACAGGCATTTGGGGGCCCAGCTAAGGGGAAGTTGAGTTGGAGACATATTTTGCTAGGATTTGGAGAGACGTACTTACGTGGTTTATAATTGCTTCCATGAATGGTTAGGTCATTGATAGCCACCCCAAGTGGGAATGGCTCCCAGGATACTCCCATGGCCCACTGCAGAGGGCCCAGAGGGCATATGGTGATGTGATCGTTTTAGAGCACCTGGCACCAGAAGTACATGGGTAGTGCAGAAGAAACAAGATTTAAAAAGTCCACAGCCAGGGACATCTGGCTGGCTCAGTCGGGAGAGCATGTGACTCTTGCTCTCAGGGTTGTGAGTTCAAGCCCCATGTTAGGTATGGAGCCTACTTTTAAAAAAAGTTTAAAAAAAGATAAAATGTCCAGAGCCAGAAGCATGTCTGTGGAAAGTTCTTCCAATCATATCATGTGATTCTTTTTTTCAGATTTTTGTGATGTTTCTGGTATCTGTCGGCTTTTTAACATTTGTAATTTGCTATGATTTCTTCTCTCATTCCAAACAATTATTCACTTGTGTACCTGATGTTATACTATTACGTTTGTATTACTGTTCTTTAAGAGGGCCCCCAAACGGCTTCATCTTCAGGATCCGTGAGACCTGGATCATCCCCTACTTTTATTTATATATGTAGCTGGAGTAGTTAGCTTTTATCCCAGAGAAAATCAGGAACCATCATAGGACTGTGGCAAAAGAATGGGATAACCAGATCTGTATCAAGCAGTGGTAGGCTGGAGCAGGGTCCTATTGGCCTATGAGAACTAACCATTAAATTTTCAGGATTTAAAAAAAAAATTTTTTTTAATGTTTATTTATTTTTGACAGAGAGAGAGAGACAGAGCATGAGCAGGGGAGGGGCAGAGAGAGAGGGAGACACAGAATCCGAAACGGGCTCCAGGCTCTGAGCTGTCAGCACAGAGCCCGACGCGGGGCTCGAACTCACAGACCACAAGATCATGGCCTGACCTGAAGTCGGAAGCTCGACCGACCGAGCCACCCAGGCACCCCTAAATCTTCAGAATTTTTACAAAGCACTTGATGTCATATCAGTAGATTAAAATCAGCAGCAGCTACTGTGGGTATATTTATGCCATGGGAATTAGCAAATGCTACAAATCGGGCCTTCCTCCACCCCCACCCACAGAGAGCTGGTTGTTAAACATACACCAACGCACCACTGGCACCAAGTGATCTCCTTGGTCGTGTATCTTTATGAGAAAATATACCTGTAATTAATTCACTCTCAAGTGTAGTTGATAGAGACGGGGGTTGGGGCAGAAGAAAGGAAAGAAGGCATCACGGAGCAGAAGTACTTAAGAGCTTTGAGTACCTAAAGAAGAAAAAAAAAACCAAGAAGGATGGGACACCCGCGAGACAAACAAAACTGCACCCACCCCCAACTTCGCCTACGATTAATCCTGCTGATGGATTCTATGGGGTGTGGGTTATCACCGCAGCTGGAGTTTTGAGTGTGTGTGTTGCATGCCGTGTTTTAGCCACTTGGGGCAGCACTGATTTTGACTTATGCAATTTAATATTCTAAACTGGACTTAGAATCACATTAGAATGTCATTGTCTTCGCCTCTGGGAGGATTTCAAAATGTATACTCAAATAAATTTCAAGATAAATATTTTTACTGATACTCTAAAATTACGCAGACCATATTTCATCTAGTCTAACGTGTCATGATTATAAAACACACCACTATTTCATATATATAACGAAGAAAAATTGCTGCCAACTATCAGTGAAGTGCCACTGACCACTAGATGAAACCTGGTGACAAAATGTAAGTCTCAGAATCAGTGAAATATGAAATAGCCCTTGGGGATCTCTTAGGCTAAAAGTGTTGTTTGAGAAATGAAGAAATCCTAGCCTTGGAAGGGCAAACTATCTACTTAAGGTTACATACAGGCCTAGTTAGTGACATAATTGGAGATGGAACCCAGTTATCCCTCTACCTAGGTCAGAGCTCATAGTGATAGTTTCCTGCATCAGAGACAGTGCTAGCCGTTAGTCTGGAGGTCCCTTCCAACTCTGAGAAGATGATATGCAAAAACGTGCAAGTAAAGAACAGAATGATAGCATTTTCTAAAACGGCTTCTGTATCAAGCATTGGTTCCTAGTATAGATTTCCAGTGTCTATAATAGTGCCAGGCTGATATATTGATTGACCCATTGCAGGCTCTCAAAAAATACTAGATGGGTATTTCTGGCTCGACGACTATCTCTGATGACTTTGGACCATGTACTTCATTTCTCTGGAGTCTGCTTCTTCCTTCATAAAATTGATATAGTAATATCCATCTCTTAGGTGCATAGTAAGGGTCAAGTGAGGTGGGTATATAAGTATGCCTGGCACAGTAGCTGGCCAGTGGTGGGAACATCTCAAGCTGGTGTTGTTAGGTCCAAAGTTTTTTTTTTTTTAATTTTTTTTTTCAACGTTTATTTATTTTTGGGACAGAGAGAGACAGAGCATGAACAGGGGAGGGGCAGAGAGAGGGAGACACAGAATCGGAAACAGGCTCCAGGCTCTGAGCCATCAGCCCAGAGCCCGACGCGGGGCTCGAACCCACGGACCGCGAGATCGTGACCTGGCTGAAGTCGGACGCTTAACCGACTGCACCACCCAGGCGCCCCAGGTCCAAAGTTATTTAAATGTCAGCACATAGGGGCGCCTGGCTGGCTTAGTCAGTAGAGCATGCGACTCTTGATCTCGGGGTTGTAAGTTCGAGCCCCACGCTGCGTGTAGAGATTACCTTTAAAAAAAATAAAAATTTTAAATAAATAAAGTTAAAAAAAATATATCAACACTTAAAGCCACTCAGAAAAACCAATATTCCTATGGAGTCCAGTGCTATAGACTTGCGTGGTCCAATATAGTAGCCACCAGGCACATGTGACTATTTAAATGTGTAAATTAAAATTAAAAACTCATTTCCTCAGTCACATCAGCCGCATTTCAAGGGTTCAATGCCCCCATGTGGCTAGTGGCTGATGTACGGGACAGCACAGATACAGAACATTTCCGTCACCGCAGAAAGTTCTGTCAGACTGTGCTGCTCTGCGCTAACAAGTGTATACAACACGGCACACGGTTTTTTTCTCAACCCAAGTCGGGATCGGCCCTAATTTTTTATACCGCACCTCACTTGATTAATGTATTTGTGCGCCCTCCTGTGGCTAGAGATGAAAACTAGTCTGTGTTTGAGGTGGAGCAGCATATTTGTAAAAGAGAGAGTTTGGAAAGCTTTAGTAATCTTGACCGCTACAAAGAAAAGGGACGTAAAACAGCGCCTGCACTTTGAGATCTCTAGAGACTACTAAAGAAAATCTGTTCGAGAAGGTCTGATCGTGTAATAATATTGGTCTTAAATCTCAGTATTTCGTGAACACTTGTGATATGGACACTGTGTTGAAACAAAGGACAGTACTATAAAACCGTTTAAAAGTGAGGGGAGACAAGCAGGATTATTCCATGAATGATCCCAAGAACTCTGTACGTGGCAGCTGGCAAGTAACTGAAACCTAAGGTTCCTCCTGTGTGGATGGTGGGGGAGGTGCGGTGGGGAGGGTGGAAGCCTGGGGGTGCTAAACCGAGCTTCCTTGCTTCCCACTGGATGAAGGAGACTCCTGTTTCTGGGAGCCGGCAGGTGGTCCTTCCTGGCACTCCCTTATACAGCTGGCACCTGGGCTCAGCCTGCTTAGCGTCTGATCCCCAAAGTTTATTTCCCACCGCCTCATCGGCCCTGCCAGAGTGTTCTCACGCTTGCACAATCAAAAGGGAGAACCGAGGCAGCCGTGGGGTAGGGCCTCTCCTGGAGCAGTGAGCCCCGCCCAAGCTCCCTCTCCACTGCCCGGGGTTCCAGCCTCACCACTGAATCTCGTGGTGTGGGGGGAAAAAAAAAGGCGCTAAATTCTTTATAGAGGTTTATTTTCTCTTTCCTTCTTCTTTTTAAATTTTTGAAAAGGTAATCTCTACACCCAACGTAGGGCTCAAACTCACCACCCCAAGATCAAGGGTCACAGGCTCTACTGACTGAGCCAGCCAGGAACTCCAAGGTTTGTTTTTTTTTCTGAAGACAACATTAATATATCATTTCCACCCAAAAAACAGAAACAAAAATCAGAGAGCTTCTGGGTTGGTGAACAGGAGGAAGTGCTGTGAGGGTTGCTCTCTGAGAGGGAGCATGGAAACCCAACGTCCCTTTCCCCATACCTTGCCCTACGCACCTCTTCCATCTGGTTGTTCCTGAGTTATATCCTTTCATAACAAAGCTGGAATCTATAACAGGTTTTTCCTATACTCAACTAACAGGTCCAGGTTATAGAAAAGCATGGAAAACTCTCTAATTCATTGTATGAGAACACTACAACCCTTAAATCCAATCTTGAAGAATAGAGTGGTGGTGGGGGGGGGGGGGGAGAGGGAAGAACCAAGGCACTAGATGAAAAGCTATAAATAAAATTATAGCAGATGAAATTCAATTTGACACTCATAGAATCATTCACCATGACTACGTGGGATTTAGCCCAGGAATGCAAATTTTTGTTGTTGTTTTTCAAATAATTTTATCATAAAATAAGTAAAACCTTATCGATTACACAAATCAGAAAATAGAGAGAAGTATAAAAAGAAAATACAGATCATCTGGAATCCTGTCACCCAAAGTGAATCACTTACCAATATAGCTAAACATAAGGTTGCACTACACATTGTGGTATTTCTCCTTACACGCTAGTTTACATAGTTTTAACAGACACGCAGCAGCCCTTGCGCGTGCCAAAAAGCAGCTGCCTCCCGGGCTTGGGCCACGCAGGGAGGCGCCGCTTCCGGGTCCCTCCACTACACTGAGCATGCTCAGTGGAGAGCGTTGCGTTGAACCAGTGCAGAGTAACTTCAACTCGAGGCAGCCGCTCCTGCAATTTAGCAGTTCCGTGAACACTACGCTTTGGTGCATTGTCTCTGAGGGCGAGTGCCAAGTCACATCCCTCCTAGTGCAGCTGCGACTCATCAGTCAGTGTTTTCACAAACAATGTTTTTGGAAACCAGGTACAAACTGACCCGCTAAAGTTCCACAATTACTCTAGCTCACTACATTCTAGGGAGGAAATACCCCAGTGTTGCTTTTGGTTTTTTTCTTTTCCTAAAGTAGCTTTATTGAGATATCATTATTAGCACACCGTCCAATTCATTTAAAATGTACACCTGGGGGCACCTGGGGGGCTCAGTCGGTTAAGCCTCCCACTTGGACTCAGGTCATGATCTCACAGCTCTGTGGGTTCGATCCCCACATCGGGCTCTGTGCCGACAGCTCAGAGCCTAGAGCCTGATTCCGATTCTGGGTCTTCCTCTTTCTGCCCCTCCCCCGCTCATGCTCTCTGTGTCTCTCTCTCCCTCTCCTTCTCCCCCCCTCTCTCAAAACTAAACATTAAAAAATTAAGATGTACAATTGACTGGGTTTTAGTATATTTACAGGTTTGTGCAACTATCGCCACAATCTAGTTTTATTTCTTTATTCATTTATTTATTTTTAAATATTTTATTTTTCAGGTAATCTCTACACCCAACGTGGGCCTTGAACTTACAACCCTGAGATCAAGAGTCTCACGCTTCACCAACTGAGCCAGCCAGGTAATCTTAGAACATTTTTATCCTCCATAAAAGGAACACAGACCTATTAACACTCCCCACTTCCTCCCAAACCTTTCAAATCTGGGCAGTCACTAACCTACTTTGTGTCTCTAATGGATTTGCCTATTCTAGACATTTCATATAAAGAGAAGCATACAGGGGCGCCTGGGTGGCTCAGTCAGTTAAGCATCCAACTTCGACTCAGGTCATGATCTCACATCTCTGTGGGTTCGATCCCCACATCAGGCTCTGTGCTGACAGCTCAGAGCCTGGAGCCTGCTTCGGATTCTGGGTCCCTCTCTCTCTCTCTGTCTCTCTCTCTCTCTGCCCCTCCCCCACTCACACTCTTTCTCTCCTTCAAAAACAAATAAACATTAAAAAAAATTTTAAATAAGGAGAAGCTTGCTTCTTTCACTTATCATAGTACTTTCAGGGTTCATCCATGGTGTAAGACACAGAGAGCCTTCATTTGTTTTTACTGCCAAATAATACTCCATTGCATAGATACCACGTTTTATTTATCCATTCATCGATTGATGGGCATTTGGTTGTTTCCACTTTTTGGCTAATATGAACAAAGCCAGCCCTTCTTAGGGGTGTGAAGTGGCATCTTGTGGTTTTATTTCTATTTTCCTCTTCACGTGCCTGTTGGTGACAGAACATTCATACCCTTTTTGTTTCATCACAGTTTTCCACGATTGTCCATTTTTCATCAAACCTAGCATAAAAGTACTCGGGTTTAACTGCTTCTTCAGGTCTGTGTTTCCTTACAAAAGCATTTGTGTCACATGAAACCTATATTAAATAAATTCGTATGCTTTTCTCTTGCTAATCTGTCTTTTGTTACAGGGGCCCTGGTAGAAAATTCAGAAGGGCAGAGGGAAATTTTTTTTTCTTCCCCTACATCAGCCATTTATGCATCTTTATTCGAGAAATGTCTATTGAGATCCTTTGCCCATTTTGAAAATTGGGTTTTCTCTTGTTATTGAGCTGTAAGGGTCCTTTGTATAGTCTGGATACATTTATCAGATATATGATTTCCAATTTTTTTTTTCACATTCATTGGGTTGTCTTTCCCCTGTCGTTATGGTATCATTGGCACAGAAGTTTTTGATTTTGATGAAGTCCAGTTTATCTTTTGTCACTTGTACTTTTGGTATCATATCTAAGAAATTGCCTAAGTCAAGGCCACAAAGATGTAGTCCTATAATTTATTCTGAGAGTTCTGCAGTGCGAGTCTTTCAACTTTGTTCACGATTGTTTTGGCTTTTCCAGTTCCCTTGGCCTTCCTTCCATCTGCATTTGAGGGTCAGCTTATCAATTTCTGCAAAGAAGTTTGCTAAGATTGGATAGGAATTGCACTTAATCTAGAGATCACTCATACCATTTTGTAACCTTTTTTTTCCCCATTAAATATATTGCAAGCATCTTTCCATTTCAATAATTACAGAGTCATGATATATTTTTCTTATGTAATAATTCAACAAATATTTATTAAACAATTACAAGGCATAAAGTGGTCTGGTTGCTGGTTTATAGTGAGATGAACCAGGCACATATCCCGTCTGTGAAAAGGAGCTTTCTACCTAGAAAGGAAAATAAGACATGAACATAAATATCTCTATTCCAAGTATGAGGAAGAGAGAAAATGCTTCAAAAACAGTTAGTTACAGATATGTAGGAAGGAGGTAAAGCTTCCACAGAGATACAGACATTTGGTTAGACTAGGGTCTGTCAACCTTAGCACTACTAATATTTGGGGACTATTCTTTGCGTTGGGGGCTGTCCTGTGCACTGTAGGATGGGAATTAGCAGCCCTGGGCTGTACCCACTAGATGTCAGTAGCACTCCCCTCCCCCAGTCATGACAATCCAAAAATGTCTCTGGACGTTGCCAAATGTCCCTTGGGAGGCAAAACCGCCCCAGGTTGAGAACCACTGAGCTAGAACTTATATCATCATTTTTAATGGTGGTGTAGTACATCCACAGACAATCTACAATTTATACAACTGATACTTAATTTCGCGTTCTTGTTGTGTTCCATTGGCAAAGATGAAGTCAAGCTTTCACTTTTTGCAGATGACATGATATTATACATGGAAAATCTATACCATATAGACTCCACCAAAAGTCTGCTAGAACTTATACATGAATTCAGCAAAGTTGCAGGATACAAAATCAATGTACAGAAATCAGTTGCATTCTTATACACTAACAATGAAGCAACAGAAAGACAAATAAAGAAACTTATCTCATTCACAACTGCACCAAGAAGCATAAAATACCTAGGGATAAATCTAACCAAAGATGTAAAAGATCTGTATGCTGAAAACTATAGAAAGCTTATGAAGGTAATTGAAGAAGATATAAAGAAATGGAAAGACATTCCCTGCTCATGGATTGGAAGAATAAATACTGTCAAAATGTCAATACTACCCAAAGCTATCTACACATTCAATGCAATCCCAATCAAAATTGCACCAGCATTCTTCTCGAAACCAGAACAAGCAATCCTAAAATTCATACGGAACCACAAAAGGCCCCGAATAGCCAAAGGAATTTTGAAGAAGAAGACCAAAGCAGGAGGCATCACAATCCCAGACTTTAGCCTCTACTACAAAGCTGTCATCATCAAGACAGCATGGTATTGGCACAAAAACAGACACATAGACCAATGGAATAGAATAGAAACCCCAGAACTAGACCCACAAACGTATGGCCAACTCATCTTTGACAAAGCAGGAAAGAACATCCAATGGAAAAAAGACAGTCTCTTTAACAAATGGTGCTGGGAGAACCGGACAGCAACATGCAGAAGGTTGAAACTAGACCACTTTCTCACACCATTCACAAAAATAAACTTAAAATGGATAAAGGACCTGAATGTGAGACAGGAAACCATCAAAACCCTAGAGGAGAAAGCAGGAAAAGACCTCTCTGACCTCAGCCGTAGCAATCTCTTACTCGACACATCCCCAAAGGCAAGGGAATTAAAAGCAAAACTGAATTACTGGGACCTTATGAAGATAAAAAGCTTCTGCACAGCAAAGGAAACAACCAACAAAACTAAAAGGCAACCAACGCAATGGGAAAAGATATTCGCAAATGACATATCGGACAAAGGGCTAGTATCCAAAATCTATAAAGAGCTCACCAAACTCCACACCCAAAAAACAAATAACCCAGTGAAGAAATGGGCAGAAAACATGAATAGACACTTCTCTAAAGAAGACATCCGGGGGGCGCCTGGGTGGCACAGTCGGTTAAGCGTCCGACTTCAGCCAGGTCACGATCTCGCGGTCTGTGAGTTCGAGCCCCGCATCAGGCTCTGGGCTGATGGCTCAGAGCCTGGAGCCTGTTTCCGATTCTGTGTCTCCCTCTCTCTCTGCCCCTCCCCCGTTCATGCTCTGTCTCTCTCTGTCCCAAAAAATAAATAAACGTTGAAAAAAAAAAAATTAAAAAAAAAAAAAAAAAAAAAAGAAGACATCCGGATGGCCAACAGGCACATGAAAAGATGCTCAACGTTGCTCCTCATCAGGGAAATACAAATCAAAACCACACTCAGATATCACCTCACGCCAGTCAGAGTGGCCAAAATGAACAAATCAGGAGACTATAGATGCTGGAGAGGATGTGGAGAAACGGGAACCCTCTTGCACTGTTGGTGGGAATGCAAATTGGTGCAGCCACTCTGGAAAGCAGTGTGGAGGTTCCTCAGAAAATTAAAAATAGACCTACCCTATGACCCAGCAATAGCACTGCTAGGAATTTACCCAAGGGATACAGGAGTGCTGATGCATAGGGGCACTTGTACCCCAATGTTTATAGCAGCACTCTCAACAATAGCCAAATTGTGGAAAGAGCCTAAATTTCCATCAACTGATGAATGGATAAAGAAATTGTGGTTTATATACACAATGGAGTACTACATGGCAGTGAGAAAGAATGAAATATGGCCCTTTGTAGCAACGTGGATGGAACTGGAGAGTGTGATGCTAAGTGAAATAAGCCATACAGAGAAAGACAGATACCATATGTTTTCACTCTTATGTGGATCCTGAGAAACTTAACAGAAACCCATGGAGGAGGGGAAGGAAAAAAAAAAAAGAGAGAGAGAGAGAGGTTAGAGTGGGAGAGAGCCAAAGCATAAGAGACTCTTAAAAACTGAGAACAAACTGAGGGTTGATGGGGGGTGGGAGGGTGGGGAGGGTGGTGATGGGTATTGAGGAGAGCACCTTTTGGGATGAGCACTGGGTGTTGTATGGAAACCAATTTGACAATAAATTTCATATATTGAAAAATAAAAAAATTAATAAATGGCAAAAAAAATGAATAAACAGAAAATCTGAAAAAAAATAAAATTTAAAATAAATAAATAAATAGTCACCAAAGGGCGCCTGCGTGACTCAGTCGGTTCAGCATCTGATTCTTGATTTCACCTCAGGTCATGATCCCGGGGTCCTGGAATCGAGCCCCACGTGGGCCTCCCTGCTGTGCATGGAGCCTACTTTAGATTCTCTTCCTCTCTCTCTCTCTCTCCCTCTTCCCCACTTGCTCTCTCTCTCTACAATAAAAAAAAATCACCAAAAAGACTTGATAAAGGAAACCTCTGCGTGAGTCTCTTTGCCAGAACACGCACAGCAAGTGATGCTGGCTCCACTGATCTGTCAGTGCAATCGCTAGAACGATCCTCAAGTACACACTAGGAAGTGCAGGGGGTGGCGATCATTCATCACTACTTCCAAGGACCAAATTTCATTCTGAGATCTAGTCTAATACCTCACTTCTGAGATGAGGAAACTGAGGCTTGCAGAGGATAACACTTTAATTAATAGACATTAGGTTTTTGAACAGTTTTAGGCTTATAGAACAATGAAGTCCAAGTTATCTGTTTTTTCTTTCGTGGATCATGCTTTTGGTATTATATCTAAGAGGTCGTCACTAAGTCCAAAGTCACCTAGATTTTCTCCTATGTTGTCTTCTAGCATTTTCCCCCAAACTTTGTTGAGGCATCATTGACAAAATTTTAAACTATTTAAAGTGTACAGTGGGGTGATTCTATACACATACATTGTGGAAGGACTTCCCCACACCGAGTTAACACGTTCATTACATATTTACCGTTTTAACTTTTTTGGTGAGAACATTTAAGTTCTACTCTCTTAGCAAATTTCAAATATACAATACAGTGTTATTAACCACGTTGTACATTAGATCCTCAGAACTCATTCATCTCATATCAGAAAGTTTGTACCCTTGACCAACTTCTCCCTATTTCGCCCACCCTCAGCTTATAGCAACCACTTTTCTACTCTCCGTTTCTATGATGTTAACTTTTTAATTTCTTTTTTAAATTTTTAAAAATTTTTATTAGAGTATTATTTTGTTTATTTATTTTGAGAGAGTGGTGGAAGGGCATAGAGAGAATCCCAAGCGGGCTCCACACTGTCAGCACAGATCCTGACATGGAGCTCGATCCCACGACCATGAGATCATGACCTGAATGGAAACCAAGAGTCAGACACTCAACTAAATAGGTGCAGTTTATTGTACATAAATTAAGCTAAAGCATACACCTTTATTAAGGGAAAGTCAATAAATATAAATGCTGGCTGGATATTGATATCAAGGAATAGCTACATTTTTTTTTGTATGTGAGAATGTATTGTTGTTATTTTGAAGTTTTTCAAAAAAGGAACTTGGAGTGCCTGGCTACGTGGCTGCCTCTGTCAGTAGAGCACACGCCTCTTGATCTTGGGGTCGTGAGTTCAAGCCCCACGTTGGGCATAGAAATTACTTTTTAAAAATGTAAAACTTGGGGCACCTGGGTGGCTCAGTCAGTTAAGCATCCAACTTCGGCTCAGGTCATGATCTCGTGGTTCACAAGTTCAAGCCCCACATCAGGCTCTGGGCTGACAGCTCAGAGCCTGGAGCCTGCTTTGGATTCTGTGTCTCCCTCTCTCTCTGCCCCTTCCCCACTTGTACTCTGTCTCTCTCTCATAAATAAAACATTAAAAAAAATGTAAAACCCCTATAACACAACATCCTTGGTAAAAAAAAAAAAAAAAGAAAGAAAGAAAAAGGAACTTACTTTTTTTTTAAGGTTTATTTATTTTTGACAGAGAGAGAGAGAGAGAGAGAGAATAAGTGAGGGAGGGGCAGAGAGAGGGAGACATAGAACCCGAAGCAGGCTCCAGGCTCTGAGCTGTCAGCCCAGAGCCCAATGCGGGGCTCGAACTCACAGACCACGAGATCATGACCTGAGCTGAAGTCAGACGCTTAACCGACTGAGCCACCCAGGCACCCCAGGAACTCTTACATTTTAGAGATGCATAAAGAAATATTTACAGATGACATAATATGAGATGTGATATGTACAGCAAAATAATGAGGGATAGCAGGAGTGGATGGGGGTACAGACGAAACACCTTTGACCATGAGTGATAATTATCAAAGCTGGATGGTGTGCACATGGGGGTTCATTCAATTATTTTCTTTTGTATTTGTTTTCAGTTGTCCATAATTAAAAAGTTTTAAAAGATCACACACGTAGGAACTATTGTCTTTACTTCAGTTAATAAATGGAACAAGACTGAAAGCATTGCTAAGGTTTTTTTATTGTTACTGCACACCATTTTTAATTTTAAGTTTTAATTAGCAATTTTTAAGTTTATTTGTTTTGAAAAAGAGAGAGAGAGAGTGTGTGTGTGTGTGCACATGCGTGCAAGTGAGGGAGGGAAAGAGAGGGAAGGAGAGAGAGAATCCCAAGCAGGCTTCTTGCTGTCACCGCAGAGCCCAACTTGGGGCTTGATCTCAGGAACCATGAGATCATGACCTGAGCCAAGATAAGAGTCAGATGCTTAACTGCTTAACCAACTGAACCACCCAGGTGCCCCAACACTTTGTCATTTTATAGTCACATTCACATCACATTCCCGAACCCCCACCCCCAATCCCTAACCCCTGGCAACTAGTGATCTCTCCTCAATTCCTAAAATTTTGTCATTTCAGAAATGCCATATGAATGGAATCATAAGGTACATAATCTTCTGTGATTGGCTTTCTCATGCAACATAATTCCCTAGAGATTCGTCCAAGTTGTGTCTATCAGTAGATTCTTTCCTTTTATTGCTGAGTGGAAATCCGTGGTATAGATGTGCCACAGTTGAACTCTCCATCTGTCGAGGGACATCTAGGCTGATTTCAGCTTTTGTCTATTACAGATAAAGCTTCCATGAACATTCATAGATGCATTTTTCATATAACATTTTGTTTTGCTACTAGTAATTTCCTCTTCTATTCATTAATCTTAGAAGACTAGTAATTTTGCAAACTTTCAAAATAAAATCTGTTGGCTTAATCAGTCTATACTTTTGAAGCATGTGTAATTTCCCTTAAGTGAAATTATAAAGTATCTTCTCAGTGATATAATGAATTTCTCTGGCTTTTCTCCTAGCATATTTTGAAAAGCAATTCTCAATAGGAATTTGTAAATGACCTTACAATAATAGACCTTTTGATGACTAAGATAGGTCTACATCAAAGCTGGTTTCCTCTTTGTAATAATCAAAGGGAACAATCTTGCTGTACCTCTTGTACCTCATAAATATGTATTAGGAGATAAATTTTCCAACTGATACATCCATATGCCATCACTAAGGGCCAGAGAACATGTTACAGGTTTGAAATTTGTGCCCTTTATGTCTTTCGGCATAAAGTACACTAATGATGCAATTTACGTTTAGTCACAGATATATTGAAAATTTCCAATTGTCTAGGGAGTTCTATTTTCAAAAACCACTACTGATCCTCTTGAAAGCAAAGCATGCTTTTGTCGTGGTTATTTACCTGCCACCATCTCTCAGCTCTAAACTAACCCTTTTTTACTCTACTGCGTGATGCCAGGGCTGAGACTCTGCAAACTGCTTTTCCCAAACTCCTAAGCCCGTTGCCTCTCTACTAGGTTCTGTCAATGGAAGGTTCTGATGGGAGACAGGAAGGAAGAAGGGACCCCTGGTTGCTGGCTTCTGTGAACAGCCTCCCTCCATAGCTCCAGTCTCCAGCTTCTTTCTTTCCAGACTCTTTCAATCTTCCCAGCATACCACACCAGATCGCCACAGAGGCACCAATGCTCACTGGCCACCCCTTCCTTGGTGGTCTGACCTTGAGCTCCACAGTACATCTGATCTGGGGCTGTGTGGAGTGCCTCCACCAAAGGTCCAAGAGCCAGCCAGAGCAAGACCTCTCCTTCACACTCCCCATTCTGGTAACCCCACTTCTTTCCTTTTGTTCTCCCAGCCCTGAGCGTGATAACTGCTTGCAGTCACTATATCAGCCCTAGGGGCACAGGAAGCAGTGACAAATATCTGGGTTACCTTGTCATCCCCTCTTTCATCTAACATCGATGTACTCAATTCTTCGTATTGAATATGCTTTTTGAAATACTTAGCATGGCTTTGTCTTCTGTAGCTTTTACACAATTGCAAACAAAATGTTGCCAACTTTTTTTTTTAATTTCCCCCCAACTTTTTAGTATGTTTTCTAGTTCCTTTCCAACTATAAGGGTCACGTTCCTTATTCACGAGAATCTGTGGTTGAATTCAGGACTTGGAGCTGGAAGGGGATAGGGTTAGGTGACTATCGGGGATTCTGTTTGCATGCATAAATGGCCTCAGGCTACCTCAGGCAAAAAGGGAATCTATGGAAAGATATGAGGAAATCACAGAATCAAAGGAATCCATTTGGGAAAGGTGACAACCAGAGCCATTCCAGAGATCTGGGAAGTGGGAACCAATGGAAGGCACCTTGAGGTATTTACAAGCATGAATCTATGGAATCCACATTCCAGGAAGGGTGTGGCTGACTGGCCCCACTGGGGTTAAGTGCCTACCTTTAGGCTGGTTGAGGGTGGGGTATCTTTTTTTAATGTTTATTTATTTTGAGAGAGAGAGCTCTCCAAAGTGGGGGAGGGACAGAGAGAGAGAGAGAGAGAGAGAGAGAGAGAGAGAGGGAGAGAGAGAATCCCAAGCAGGCTCTGTGCTGTGAGTGCAGAGCAGAAACCAAGAGTCAGACGCTGAAGCGACTGAGCCACCCAGGCAATCAAATCGGGGCCCCAACATGGAGCTTGATCTCACAAACCGTGAGATCATGACCTGAGCTGATATCAAGAGTTGGATGCTTAACTGACTAAGCTACCCAGGTGCCCCCACGGTGGGGTATCTTGATAAACAATTCTACCAGCCTGTAAGAAGTGTGAAGGAGGAAGAGGAGCTCAGTCAAAGAAATTTAGCATGCTACTTCCTGGAGAAGGAAGAATGGATGATGGCCAGCAATTACAACCAATTTTCACTATTTTGAACTTCAGAAGCAGTCTTCCCTTGTAAATTACAATGCATTGTGTACTAAAAGGTTGAAGAAAAGAACAATGATCTTAGGGTGGAATACTCAAAGCAATTTTTCTAAAACAAGGTTCTATGTGTGAAGTCTTGTCATCACTACTTATGGACTGGGACAGACCAGGAGGAGTTTCCTATTCAATATTTTTCGTTTGACCAATATTTATTTACTCCGCCCCAGTGATTCTAAGTCTAAGCCCCAGGGATTCTGGTCTAGGTCATTTCCTTTACTCACTGTCACCAATGCAGAGCTCATGTTGCTTAACATTAACAGCCAGTACAACGGGATAAGCCAGCCTTTCAGAAATCCAGAGGGACACCCACAAAGGTTAAATATTAACACATTTATAGGTATAAAACAATGACTTCACTTTACCTAATATCACAATAGTAAATGAAAACAAAAGTACAAGTTCAAACAAGTACAGTGTATTCTATTTTATAATAATTTTCCTTCAACGTCCTCTTACACAAGTGCATTAAACAATATTTTAAGAGAAATTAGTTAGAATTCTATCACACCAAGACCATTCATTTGTGTGCATTACTCGTCAACCATTTTTTTATATTTTTTTCTAAAATGGGGGGGGGGGTTCCTGCTTTTAAGAGTAATGTCTGTCCATTGGAGATTTTTTTAAAAATATTTATTTATTTTGAGAGAGAGAGAGAGTGAGCACACAAGCTGGGGGAAAGGCAGAGAAAGAGGAAAGAGAGAATCCCAAGCAGGCTCCGTGCTGTCAGTGCAGTGACCAACGTGGAGCTCGACCTCATGAAACTGTGATATCAGTGTGTTGAGCAGAAACCAAGAGTCAGACGCAACCGACTGAGCCACCCAGGCGCCCCTGGAGAAGTTTTTAAAATAGAGCAACATATGAATAACAAAATAACCATCATTCAAAATACCAGTAACCAAGGCATGATAGTTATTAATATTTTCTGTATCTTCTTCTGCTCCTAACAATTTGGATGAAATCGGTATTCTTTATGCTCCCTTTTGCTCGTGTGATTTTCAGATTTTTCTGTGACGAGCTTTGTTTTTGTAATAAGAAAAAAAAACAATAAAAGAATGTATAAAATAGAAGGGATATATGTACAAAAATAAAGGAATACAGAGCAGGAGCTCTGTATGTCTTATTTCAGGTATCTTCAGTTCCCAGAACAATGCATGACACACAGTAGGTATTCCACAATTTCTTTGAATGGCTAAGATTTTCACCAAAAATGAGTGAAGATTGCTTATGAACACAGAATATCGAGGTATTATTTCCCTCTCTTGTTTCTTTTGGTAAACAGTTCATTCTATCACATAGGATCCATTTTGCTGTCTTAATATAAGGCCAATTGAATTCAAATTCCAAGTCCAACACTCACTAGCTATGTGACCTTGGCGAAAAACCACCATTCTCTGCCTGAGCTTCCTCACGTGGTAAGCACTGGTCCAGGTTGGGAATATAACAAAACACAGATCCTGCAATTTATATTTTTTAGTGTAGGGGGAATAACCTATGAACAAACATTTGTCAGGTGGTGATAAGCGCTATGAGAAAAAAGAAGAGTAAAGGGGTTAGAATGTGATTACCTGTGGGGGTGGATGAGGGCGTGTTGCTATTTTATAAAAGCCAGGGACTGGCTAAAGGTTTCAAAAATATCCAAGTGTCCCTGTTTTTCAAACTTCAAGTTGTGACTAAGTGCGATCACAAAAATCAATGTATAGGGTGATCTGTATATTTCTCCAACAAAAGAAAATATCAGACTATATCACACATAGTAAAGGTCAGTACGGTTCTGTGTAACTCATTTCAGTTTATACACAAGTATAATAGTCTGTAAAACACTGTAAGCATGGAGAAAGTGGCAGCTGACAATACAGCCACTTTGATGTCAACAGTCTTAGAGAAAGTTACCTAAACAGAGCATCTTCGGTAAGAGAGCATACTTTGTGCATGCACCTGTTGGTGCCTTACTCATTTAGCAGACCTAGTTGAGTGGGAGACAAAGAGAAAGTGGGAGAAAAGATTAGGACTGGAGCTAAAAAGTTGGGGTGAAAAACAAAAGCAAAACTTAACAGTTAAGCAATTTGAAGGGAAACATTAATTACTGAGGCAAAAAGATACCTGGCCAGAAAAACAAAAGACCAAAAAAATTAGAGAAACAGAATCGACAGATTCTACTTAACAACAACAACAAAATCCAGTTAATAAAATATGTTGTACATGATACTTTTGGATTAGGTGTATGATAGTGCCTGAATATTTTCAGAAACTCCCAAAATATCTGCTTCATACTCCCCTCTCTGACCCTCAGGTGGACGGTATAAAGATTTTAAAGCCATATGGTCTGGGAAGATTTCTTTCAACCCTCCACACATGTAATAGGTTTTGGAAATCATGCCTACCCATCAGATATAAGTAAAATAGATTAAAGGGAGACTGGAAATTGTCCGCCAAGCCTTCTCTTGCTGTGCACATGGGGATGTTCCCATTGAAGCAAAGCCATAAGACAATTATTCTAGAACAAGGTGGGCAAACTAGGGTCCTCTGGCTAAATATAACCTACCACCTGCTCTAGTATGACCCATGAGCTAAGAATGATTTTTCCATGTTGATGTAGTTGAAAAATAAATCAATATTTTGTGGCACGTGAAATTGATGTGAAAATTATTTATATGAAATTTCGGTGTCTATAAAGTTTTATTGGAATAGAGCCAGGTTCATCCATATTGGCTGGGGCTGCTTTCTCACTATAAGGTGGCAGAGCTGACTGAGTAGTTGCTTCCAACGCCTGAAATATTTACTCTCCTGGCCCCTTGCAGAAAAACTTTTGCCAACCACTGTTCTAGAATATGAAAACTGTACTATTTAAACGCCCTTCCAACCCTCGTCCCTTTCCAGCCGCGGCCCCCCTCCCCCGCCCGGCCCTGTCCCAGCTTTAGTCTCTTAGGCCCGACACGAAGGCAGAGTGTTATAATAATGAATTGTAACCTACTGGAAAGCAGAGGCACCACACAATAAATTTCTATATAAGGTAATATTACTGGTTCAGCCATCGAGTAGAGTAACGTCTGAGTGTGTTTCCCAATCAGAAAAGTGGGCATCACAGGGGCAACTGAACAATTTCGCTTGAGAATCACCATGGTCGCACTTGGAAAATATAAAGGCAGCAAATGTTCCGGGGTGCTTTTGCAGGGGGAGCCTCTCCCAGAGTCTGGATGCACACTGAGGTTCCCTATGCACGTAGGCATCTCGGCCACCTACCCCTACCCCGTACCCTGTGCTCCTAGCCCATCTGGCCTTGCAGCCCACTTTCTCCTCACCCCCGCGCCCGAACGCACTCCTCCAGGGCTACCAAGTTCCAAGGTAGAGCAGGGCTCAAAGCAAGCCATCCCGGGTCAGCTTAGGGCAGCTCTCCCCAGCTTCGCCAATCGTGGAGAGGGGTTGCCCTGGGACCCCTGCAGGTGACAAGAATGACTCAGCAGGGTCCCGGCCTGGGACGGAGACAAGAACGCCGGGGTAGGGACAAAATTCTCTGCAGTTGGAGAGGCCGCAAATCATTTTAAAGACCCAAATACGCGAACAAACGAAAATGTAATTCAAGTCAACTTCGGGCCGTTGGCGGCCTGTGCCAGCACAGGCCGCAGGTTTAGCCTAACAGGGAGGCCCGGCGGCTTCAGCAGTCGAAAACGCCCGCGGCCTCTGTAAAAGATTCCTTTCGCCTCCAACGAACCCCACCTCCACTCGACCGGGCCCCAGGAAAAGTCAGTCGGCTGGAAAGGAAACCTTTCAGGGTGCACAGAATTGCATGCCCGTGATTATCGGGGAGACTTTGAGGGCACAGTAATCTCTCGAGACTAGAAACCATTTTCCTCTCTCGCTGTGAGATTTTGCTTGGCTAAGCGGCGGCAGTCTCCCTACCCCCCTCCCACCCCATCGCTTCGGCCTCTGCAAGCAGCCACGCCCCGTGGCCTCGGGGCTCGCGGCCCCCGCGCCGCTCGCACGCCGCGCCCCCATCCGCCCCACCCCCGCGCGCCCCCATCCGCCCCCGCGCCGGGCCCTGGGAGCGCTGGGCGAGTCCTCGCGCCTGCGCTTCGCCAACTTCCTGCCGCGGAACGCCCCGCCCACCCCCAGAAGCCCGCCTCCAAACGCCGCGTGAAGCCGCCTGCCGCACCTCATTGGTCAAAACCGTGGAGCCGTTGGCTCCCAGGCCCGCCTCTCCACCGCCTCTCACTTTTCCCAGGGCGGATGCGCCTGCGCTCAGCTGCCTGGGCGGGCTGGGAGGCGCGGGTTGAAAAGTCTCGTTCCAAGTTTGGAGAGAGAGAGAAGAGCGCCTCAGACCTCGGTACCCGCGAGCGGGGAGGAGGCAGGAGAGAAGGACGCAGCGTCTGGGGAGCACCCAGGCTGTAAGACGGAGCTCGCGCTTCGAGAGCTAGAAGTGGACGCGCCTGGGCGAGGCAGGAACGCCTGTGGTTGGGCTGCTGTTGGCTAGCGAGGGGAGTCCGAGGCGGCGGCGAGGGGCGAACGACCCGACGCAAGATGGCGAGTAAAGAGAGTAAGAGGCCCTGCGGGGCGGCGCGCGCCGGGACCGCGGGGGGCGGCGGGCGCGCGAGGCCGCGGCACGCGCCGGCGAAAGGCGCGAATTGGCGTGAGGAGCAGGGGGCGGGGCCGGGCGCGAGGCTAGGCGCGCGCCTCGAGGGGCCTACGCTGGACGGGACCGCGGCGCGGAGGGCTCTGAGCACTTCCGGAGCCGGGCGCGGGGCCGCGGGTTGGGCCCCCTTCCCTCCCCCGCCCCCCCAACTCCCCTCCCCCCTCCGGCGGCGGCGCTCCCTCCGGCGCCCTTGGCTCTCGGGCGGAGGCGGCCTCCACCGCCGGAAAGCGGGCACGGCAGCTCCTTCCACGCGCGCGCGTCGATCGCTTCAGGGTCGCGGCCCTTGTCCGGGGGATTCTGGAACACGCCGGCCTATGGCTGCTGACGCGGGCTTCGTGGGAGCGGAGGCCGCTCCTGGTGGGGGATGGAGGGAGCGGGCCGAGGGGTTTCTGCTACACGTGGATTCGGCTCCCCGGGTGGGTCGTGGAGCCCCTGTACGTACGAGTCGTCATCTTAGAACAGGTGCGAACAGCTGTAACTGGCAAAACAGAATCGTTGTCCGTGTAATTACTCAATTCTGTACACACAAGCGCTATTGACTTATAGGTGCAAAAAATAAGCTTCCTGGTGTTAATAAATATTTTCTCCGCGTTCTGGAAGAGCAGTTAGTTTGCGTCCAAATTAAATGTAAAGCTAAAGAGTAGGTTAGGTGTGGCCATCTCGAGGTGACCTCCAGTATCTGTGTACAGATTCTGACTTCGATTTCTCTCAGCCGCTTAATTGTATGGGCTTTCTCCAAATTTCAGTGTTTGAAGATACTGTGGAGGAGCGTGTCATCAATGAAGAATATAAAATCTGGAAGAAGAATACGCCGTTTCTGTATGACCTGGTTATGACCCATGCTCTTCAGTGGCCGAGTCTTACCGTTCAGTGGCTTCCTGAAGTGACTAAGTAAGGGTTTCTGGCAACTTTTACTTTGTGTAAATTTAGCTATTGTCCTGAATTTCCAAGTTTCAGCATTTTACACATAGTACATGAGCGTGTAATCAATTTAGCCCTTGGATGAACTGGCAGGTGGTTTTTATTCTCAAAACTTAAGTGATTTGTGGGATGATTTCTGACATGTAAGCGTGGGTGTAAAAGGGGGTAAAGAATGTGTGCGTTTAATGATATTTGTAGAAAACACCTAACATATTTGATGTTTCTTGGGTTTCAATACAGAGCAGCATTTTGGGGGGCCCTAGACTAATGGATTTCTTTAAAACTTTATTGAAAAATAGAATATTTACAGGAAAAGTGCACAAATCGTAAGCATACGGCTTGATGGATTTTTACAAAGCGAGCACACTCATGTAATCAGCCCCCAATATGAATAGGTTTTAATGGACAAAGGGGAAAAGAATTTAGCAACAGTTCACTGAAGAAAAGAGGTTATTGGCTAATAGCGTGGAAAACACTTTGAGGTTGTTGTTGGTCTTCGTAAGAGTGTTCTTTTCGGCTGTTTCTTACATTTCTCTGGTAATAAGTGCTGTCATTATTGAACATTTAGAATAGGGTATGGTCCATGTGAAGAGTTTTGTGTCCTGCTAATTTGGTTTAATACTCAGAACAGTACTGTGATTTTATCCTCCTTGTACTGTGGTGGAAACTGGGATAGAACTAAGTAACATCCCCAAGATCACACAACTGGTAAGTGGTGAAGTGGGATTCTGAGCCCAATCTGGGTGCCCCAGAGTTGAGGTAACTCCTGTACTAGACTACCTTTCTCATATGCTTGCACTTTTTCTAGTAGGAATTTGGCCATGAACTTTAAAACTATTCAATTTAGGTAATGTGAGTATATGACTTAATGAGGATTGACGACACTAGTCTATGAAGGGGATTTTGTGACAAGTTATGAAAATAGGAGCAAGTTAATTGTATTTAATTTTTTTAAGTTTATTTTGAGAGAGGGGGGAAAAACATGAGTGGGGGAGGGGCAGAGAGAGAAAACTCCAAAGCAGGCTCCACACCATCAGCACAGAGCCCAGTGCAGGGCTGGAACCCACGAAACTATTAGACCATGAGCCGAGCCGAAATCAAGAGTCTGACACTCCACCGACTGAGCCACTGAGGCACTTCAAGACCCAGTTAATCTTACAAGATAAAATAAAGGTCAGACTCCCAAACATTGTCCTACATACAGGTAGGGGCTTCCATTGGGGTTCCCAAAAATCGCAGTGTAAATATACAGATGTGGGAAGAGTAGCCAAGAAATAAATAATGGAGACTTCTAAGCATTGACATAACACTTTTGAGCATCACATACCTGAAGGTATTCAGGTTCTCCTTTAGAGTACCACGTACATTTGACTCTGTATTTCTGTTAAGTAAATTAAAAACTTTAACAGCTTAACTTATATTCTCTTGGATCTTTCTGACCTACCTGAACAGTAGAAAACAGCGGGGGTGGGTGAGACTGTAAGGTTAGAGACCTGAGTTTGAATCCTGCCCCCTACTTCTCAGTACCCAAATTAGGGCAGGTTGGTCAATATCCATTCCCAAGTCGTCTGATGTGTAAATGGAGGTGCTCTAGGTTCTGACTGCCTGTATTTGAGGGCATTAAATGAGATTAGGCACTGTTAAAGTGCTGGCACAGAGTAAGTACACAGTAAGTGGTGACTGATGCTGATTTTCCCACCCCATTGTTGAAAAATAATTTATTAGAGTGTAGTAACTTTCTCCATTTGGATTTCAGTGCAAACTGCTTACTCGAGTCTTTTAAAAATATTATCTGTGATATGTTTTGTGTAACAATTTTAAAAATGATCTCTATGTTCTTAGCCCAGATACTGCTTTTTTTTAAGATTTTTATTTTCTTGGGTTTTTTTATAATATAGTTTGGGGGGAGGGGCAGAGAGAATATCAAGCAGGCTCTGGGACTTCAGCACAGAGCCTGATGTGGAGCTCCCTCCCACCAGCTGTGAGATCACAATCTGAGCCAAAATCAAGAGTCAGACGCTTAACGAACTGAGCCACCCAGGTGCCCCAAGATTTTTACGTAATCTCTACACCCAATGTGAGGCTCGAACTTACAACTCCAAGATCGAGAGTTGCATGTCCCACTGACTAAGTCAGCTAGGCATCTCCCAGATACTGCTTGCATATGAACACTTAGGAACAGAACAGAAAATACCTTAAATTATGTATTCCATGGTATTCTTTGCATTACAAAGAAGTGGGGTCTGGTTGTGGGGTGTGCAGTGGCTCTGGGAATGCAAGAAAATGCCAGCCAGCCTGCCTACATTCTTGGATGTTGAGGATAGCTATGTGGTGCTTTGCAGGATTCTGTTTGGGTATAAGGGAATGTGACTGTGTTTTGTTACTATATGGAACAGTGGAAATATTGGCTGCTCTTACTGCCTGGGTCTTTGAGGAACTAGACTCTGGTCAACCTCATAAGGCCTGCCTTCTACCTACATACTTCCCAGTAACTACTTGTACTTTCTAAGCTATTGTCCTTAAACTGAGTTCGTTAGTTGTCCACATAGTGGATTTGCCTTGTAAAAATTTTCATTTAGGTATTTTTAAGAAATAATTTTAGGGGCGCCTGGGTGGCTCAGTTGGCCGGGCGTCCGACTTCAGCTCAGGTCATGATCTCAGTCTGTGGGTTTGAACCCCGTGTCGGGCTCTGTGCTGACAGCTCAGAGCCTGGAGCCTGCTTCAGATTATGTGTCTCCCTCTCCCTTTGCCCCTCCCCTGCTCATGCTCTGTCTCTTTCTGTCTCAAAAGTAAATAAAAACATTAAAAATTTTTTAATAAAAGAAAATAATTTTATTCTGTATCTTTTATTCTTTTTAGTTTTTTTAAAATATTTACTTATTTTGAGACAGAGGGGGAGACACAGAATCTGAAGCAGGCTCCAGGCTCCAAGCTGTCAGCACAGAGCCTGACGCAGGCCTGTGAACTCAAGAACCGCGAGATCATGCCCTGAGCTGAAGTCGGACACTTAACCGACTGAGCCACCCAGGCACCTCTAACCCATATCTTTTATTAGATAATTTCTTAAACATATTGAGACTAACTTAAGTCTTTACCTAAAACGCTTTGTAATCATTCAAATTCAGATGGTACGAAGTGCATAGAGTAAAAAAAAAAATAAATCCCCTTTCCATGTCCCCTATTCTCTTGGTCTCATTACCCAGAGCAGAGACCGTCATTTTTTTTTTTTAACTCTTCCTGCCAGAATAAAACACATTACACATATCTCCCCTCCATCTTTTTTATAAATTTTAAAAAATGTTTTTATTTATTTTTGAGACACAGAGACAGAGCATGAGCAGGGGAGGGGCAGAGAGAGAGAGAGAGAGAGAGAGAGGGAGACACAGAATCTGAAGCAGGCTCCAGGCTCTGAGCTGTCAGCACAGAGCCCGAACTCGCAGACTGTGAGATGACCTGAGCTGAAGTTGGACGATTAACCGACTGAGCCACCCAGGTGCCCCTCCCCTCCACCTTTTTTTATGTAGCAAGTTATTCACTTGACTTTTCAATTGGTGGTTTACATGGGAGACTTTTTCCTATCAGCATGCTTAAATATACTCTTGGGTTTTGGTGGGTTTTTTAAGTTTGTTTATTTTTGAGACAGGGAGTGAGAGCCTGTGGGGGGTAGAGAGAATCCCAAGCAGGCTCCGCATTGACAGCACGAGGAACCGAATGAGGGGCTTGAACCCACAAACCCAGGAGATCATGACCTGAGCCGAAATCAAGAGTCTGACACCTAACTGACCACCCAGGCTCCCCAATACACTCTCTTGTTTTAAGGCTTCCACAGAATTCCATTTATGGATATACTATAATTTATGTCACCAGTGCCTTATTGATGGATATTTAGGTTGTTGTCAGTCTTTTGCCGCTAAGACAGTGCTCCTGAGAATAATAACCTTGTGACAATCTGTTATTGTTAGAGAAATTTCTTAGCAGTGAAGTCAAAGTGATCAAAAGATGCTGACGCTGCAGAAGGACAAGGTCTTTTAACATTAGTGCTTCTGTGGCTTTAGGTGCCTCCAACATTGGAGGGAAACCTTGTAATATTGATTGGTTCAGGAAAATAGGTTTGTATTTTAATGATGGAGATGAAAGGATTTACAGGAAAAAAGAAAAATCCTTATATGGTTACAGTGTTAGGGAAAACCCAAATTGAATTTAGAGTCGAGGAATTTTTCAGGTCCTCCATTCCATGTTGGGACCGTGCTCCTTAGAACCTTTTATTTCTGTTTAACCCTATGAAAAGTGACTTCCTTTTATGTCAGCCTTAACATTGCTCTGTGGTGCCTCCTTTCTCCCAAGCATTTCCATTTCTTTTCAAATGGTTCTACTGAGATATGTTGAAGTTCCCTTTTGTTTTGAATTAGTATTCCCTGTACAGAACAGATTTCGTTTTGTCTAAGTCCTCCTAAAGTACAGTTGCTTTGAGTCTATTTTCTAGGTATGTTTTTTTTTTTTTCATTTAAACTTAAGTGGGTGAGTGCTCCCATGCATTGCCTCTCCCTCCCCATGTAAGTTCACCTAAGATGGAACTATCTTTTTTGATAGCCATATGCTGTTCTTGGGCACTGAACATACATCAACTAAGACTCCTGTCTTTTTTCAAACAAACTGTTATTGCTTAATCATGGTTGCTTTGTTCTGGTTTTGGAGTTGTATATGTATTTATTGTTCTTTTTTATTTTAAGCCAAATCTTAGTAAAATCTCACCATTTTAAAATTTTAAAAAATTTTTTTAATGTTTATTTTTGAGAGAGAGAGAGAAAGAGAGAGACAGTGTGAGCGGGGGAGGGGCAGAGAGGCACAGAATCCAAAGTAGGCTCCAGGCTCTGAGCTGTCAGCGCAGGGACAGACATGGGGCTCCAACTCAAACTGTGAGATAATGACCTGAGCTGAAGTCGGACACCTAACTGAGCCACCCGGGTGCCCCTCGCCTTGTATCTTTTAAGTTATTACTAAATTACATTCATAGAAGCAACCCTCACACCTCTTTTAAAAACCACTAAATCCTTTCAACAACTTAAATTTAGGAACAAACATAAATAGCCTAACTTGTCTAGTGTTGGGGCCCAGAGCCGTACGTCTTGGCCTTCCAACATTAAGCACCGTGAACGTCAATAAAGCGTTGTCTCATCATGCCATTTGCCCCCATAACCTGTTTTTTAGGTGAAGACACTGAGGTCCACAGGAAGTTGTGATGTAAGGAATTGCATATAGCTAATTTTAGTTTGATTCAGGATTTAAACCCAGTTTTTTGGACTCGATTCTTAAACTTAACATTCTATCTTGTCTCTTACTGGAAAATTAGGAATATCTAATGTACTAAGTTGGAAGATGTTTTTTAAGTGAGAAGTCATGATTATGGGTATGGAGATTGGTAATGGATTGCATTTGTTAGTAACTGGTTTCCTGTAGGATTAGTGTGACTTATTTTCTTTCCTAAACAGACCGGAAGGAAAGGATTATGCCCTTCATTGGCTAGTGCTGGGGACTCACACATCTGATGAGCAGAATCATCTTGTGGTTGCTCGAGTCCATATTCCGAACGATGATGCACAGTTTGATGCTTCCCACTGTGACAGTGAGAAGGGTGGTAGGTATACCATATATTCTATTAGTGTCTGAGGGAGTGTGCCTTTTTCTAGTTATATGTTATTACAGTTTTCTACTAATCTCTTTTGGCTCAGCAGTTTAACTTTTAGGACTTTATCGCATAGAACTACTTGCTCACATGTGCACAAAGATTTCATGATATAACATTATTTGTAAGATGGAAAAATTAGGATCAATTTAGCAACCCAGATGTTAGTTCATAGGAAATTGGTTAAACACATTATGGTATGTTTGAAATATCGTGCAGCAATTGTTAAGAATGAGGTAAATGTGAAATTTTACATAGACTCACAAAGAATGAGGCAAGTCTTGTATGCTCTTGTATGGAAAGATGTCCAAGATAAATCGAGTAACTTCTGTGTGATTATAGTACCAATTTTGGTAAAAGGAATAATATGTGTTGCGTGTGCATAGGAAAAAGCAGGCATACATACCAGACAGTTTACAGTGGTTTTTCTATGGAAGCTATTGACTTCCTTTTTTACCCTGTCAAACCTATATTCCCTTGATTTGGTATTCCCACCATCACCCAAGTTTGGTCATTGTGCTAGAGGGACTCACAATACTCCATAGCAAATTATACTCATGGCTAAAATTTGTTACAGTAAAGAATACAGAGGAGAAGCAACAGGAAAAAGATACGCATCAGGGAGTCTAGGGAGGTCTGGCACAAGTCTCGTCCAGGACCGCACACGATGTACTTTCTCTCTGGCAGCAGACGACAAGGACATGTGCGGAATCTCTCTCTCCTGCCCAGAGAAACCCATTTGAGTGTCTGGATGTGAGGCTGGGGTGGGGGGCGGTTCACAGGCACATCCTGCTGGCAGCCAGTTAAGACAGCTGAAACTCAGGACCCCAGTAATGAAACCAGGTGCATATCGTCAATCTTGATGTTTGTGCATAGCGACCCTGACAAACTGGTACAGCATGGTCTGTTGCTCCAGGTGTACACCACAGAACCATCAGTCCATCAGTAACGGAAAGAACATTCTGAGGTCTGTGTTCCCAGGACTCGGCCAGGGGTCATTCATGGTCCCAGTGTCCCTCAGAGCGGCGAGGGCTCAGCAGCCAGACCTGCTGGGTTAGTGCTTTCTGCACAGCCCTAAAAGGTTTCATCTTGACATTTTAAGGAATTTGCTTTAATTTTTTTCTTATTGAAAATAAAATATTTTATAGCTAAAGTCTTGCCACCCCATACCCCTTTCCTGATCTGCTTTCCTTGAAGACTTTATCACTGTGTCCTGAAAATCAGTGTGCCATTTTTAACTGTTATTACTCATACAGTAGTAAATATGAAGGGTTTTTACAGCTTGTTTTATGCGATAATGTGTGTGTGTACCATGTAGATGCCTGTCTCCTTTGAACTGCTGTTTGATGTTCCACTGTGATTAAACCTT